>NW_028145697.1:2275000-2320000 GCF_977016875.1 Pavona decussata
GCTAGAAGTGCAAGACACAGCGTCTGATCATAAAGAGTCAAAATCTGAAGATATTGACACGACTAGTGATCCTCAGCGACCCTCTAAAAGGAAGGCTGCCATTGAAGCGAGACAAAGACTTCACATGTGGACTCAGTGACACTTTCGATTTAAATCAGCTACTTAATATCTAGACTAAGGATTTCTTATTATCGTTGTGGGGGGAGGATGTTGTGAATTAATTTAGCCGAATTCGCCCGTGCGAATTGTTGTAGCCGTGGCGCACGGGCATCCCGGAATTATGCTAATTTGTTTACTATAAAGGTTTCGAATTCGTCTGTATTGGCACATGGTTTTAGTATATGGTTTGTAAACGTCTAGAAATAAAACGTCTCGAGTTGGAGTCGTTCCTGTTTGAACTTCTTGAGACAGTGAATCCTCAGATGACTTTGCAAATGTGATGAGCGCCTGAAGCATTTGTCACACCGTGTACATTTGTAGGGTTTAATTTTCTCACCACTGTGAATCCTCCGATGTCTTTTCAAATTTGATGAGCAGCTGAAAGATTTGTCACATTGTGTACATTTGTAAGGTTTACTGCTACTGTGCACTTTCATGTGATTTTGCAAAGTTGTTGAGCAGCTGAAAGATTTGCAACATTGTTTACATTTGTGGGGTTTCTCACCATTGTGAATCCTGAGGTGTGTTTTTAGATCTTGTGATTTTTTAAAGGACTTGCGACACACAGAACATTTGTATGGCCTCTTGTTACCGTGTACTCTTAGGTGACGGTGCAAACCTTGTGACTGTTTAAAACACTTGCTGCAGATGCTGCGTTTGAAATCTTTCTTGCCTGCATCCTTCAAGTGAACTCCCATCTTTTTAAACTCTTGATAAGAGAAAATGTGTAATATCTATATGACAAACACCTACAAATAAACAGCCAAAAATCTGAAATGGTAACTAATGAATTGAAAAGGGATCTGCAAATTCATGCATTCTTTTTATAATATTGGAATTAGGAGAATGTAACTATTAAGTGGCTGGACTGTGCTTGTATTTACATGTTCTAATTCACATTTTTGACTGTAGAAATATAGCTTGCTCATAAATAAAACATGATATTCCATGTTGTGTGTTTATTCATGCTGGAAGTATTTACTAAAAGCATTAATTAATAAAGAACCTTAAGATCACGAAAAAAAAAAATGATCAGATATTAAACTGGTTGCCTAATTTACCCACCAAAAGGTAAACTCTCAGCAGAACAACAATTTTTGAATTGAACTGAACTTGTGTCTCAAACTTCATTTGTGTTAGGAGTAAGCTCTGTGTTAAACCACTCAAAATGCCAACCAAACTCACCCCCCCCCCCCCACCTTTACTTCCCACCCGACCCTGGGGAATAATTAGGTATAAACCATGCACTAAGCAAAAGCAGACGAGGATCACACCCTACATATTGGGGACATAGTTACTGATATTTACTGCTTATTAATAGTATTATAGGCCTCTACTAAGTGAGTATAATGCTCCACATATGTACAGAGGACAGATTTACTGTCTAAGCCATAGTATAATAAAATAAGATAACTAAATAATTAATAACTTTCATACATGGGATCCAAATTACCCTCATTTTTGCTGGAGACAATGCACAGGCAGTTTGCCTCTGCCACATTGTTATCAATCAATGCACAAGAAAAATGCTACCACTTCACGTTGCAATGCAAACTGACGCATCCTATCATGTTTTAGCCTGTGTAGCTGGCGGTATTGTAGGCGCGCGCGAAATAAAGTTCTGGTGGCCGAGCCGCTATTTCAAACTACCCCTCCCCATTCTCCTTCTCTGTGAGAAATATACTAAACCTGATATAGAAAGGTTCATCTAACAAGGAAACTAATAAACCATTACCCTACAATAAAATTTGCACCTGATATGATATTTCTGGACAGTTGTATAAAAAGGTAAATAAAAAGACCAGTCCATCCTGGATTATATAAAATGGTACATTTCAAGCAGACTGTAACCTTTCAACACATGTAGCTTCAAATTTGTAATGAGAAAAAATATCATGAGTGATGAGGAAAGTAGAAAGTGAAAGCCAAAAAAGTCACAAGTTGACAACAACAACCCATGTTTGCCCAACTAGAACCACAAGCAGTTGGAGTCCAACTTCAGTCTTTCACGGATTATGTGAAGTCCACCTGGATAGAAAGCGCTGTGTGGCCCCTTCCCGCTGGAGCTTCTACCTACAGGCTGTAAGGACAAACAACGATGTTGAAGGGTGGCACTTCCATCTGAACAGGGGAGCATCGGGAAAGAGTCAGCTGCCATTTTACCTGCTGTTACACTCTAGCTCCTGCACCGAGAAACACAGATTGCTGCCCATCAGGCTAGAAGGTGAAATTGCAAACCTTATAGAAAGATGTTTTGAAGCAAACAAAGACAATTTTGCTTCGCTGTGATGTAACCGCTGACTAGTCACGTAGGTGTAGTGACCAATTATTTCCCGGATAACAATTTTATGGCTAACAATAATTATTACAAGGTTTGTTAAAATTCGATCCTGAGTAATCGAGTTATAATTATTAATGAACTATAAGAGATTTAGTAATTACAGTCGAACCTCTCCTTACGGACACCTCTATAAATACAGACACCTCTCTATTACGGACAGTTCACTTGGTCCCTGAGAGACTGAAATCCATATAAAGGCTACCTCCGTAAAACCGACACCTCTATCATGTGGACACTTATTCCTGTCCCCTTGGTGTCCGCAATTAAGAGGTTTGACTGTAATTTATTTAACACGTGCATTAACACAGTGGTTTCAAGACCAGTGGTTTTTCTCAGATCTTAAATATGTAGTACGAAAGCTTGTTTTGGTGTTTACTTCTACACTTTGTCAGTATTATGTAGTTAACAAATAACGTTTACTAGCACCTGATTCGCAGTGTGGCGAAAAGACTCATGTTTTAGCGAATTGACTTCTGACGAGCAGTGCTACCAGATTAAACAATCAAAGTAAAATTAACCGGTTTTGTTTACTTTGACAGAATGAACTCAAGCTGTTATAGATTAAAATACCTACCTTATTTTGAAAGCAACAACAAACGGCACCAGAAGAAATCACCACTGCACTCTCCAACCACATGAGCACATGTACACGAAGTAAAATCACCTGACATTCCATACAACCACCTACCCCTCCCCAGACGGTAAGGAATTTTAAGGGGCAGCTTGACAGCAGTACGACAGAGAGAAAAAAGGCAGTTTAAAAGGCAATTTGTTTTGTTGTTGTAGTTTTGACTTGAAGGTAAAGTCATATAATAAATCCTTTATTGACCAATCTTGTTCAGTCAAGATGGCTGTATATTGGCCTCGTTCTTTTTTTTTGCGTTTTTATGGACCTTGACAAAAACGCAAAAAAAGAACTTGGCCAATGTCCAGCCATCTTGACCTCACGCTTGGTCAATAACGCATATTTATTGGTTATTACGTCTGACGAACCTCTTTGTTATATGTTTTTGTTGGTATTTTTGGTCGTAACCGTGCACGGAGGACATACGATTTTGAAATGTGTTGGAACAACTGACCAATAGAAACTGTAGTGTGAACATTAAAACAAAGGATTGTGCGTGGTGGCGGCCCGTCCAACATAAATTGCAACACCATTTCATGGCAAGGTTTCATAACCAGTCCCTCAATAAACTATGCTGAAAATTGGTAAAAAATTTAACTGTAAACTGAGAAATGACACGTTTTTTAACTGATAGCTGAGAAATGGACTGAAATTGTTTTGGTAGTAGAGATAAAACTTAAAATTTTACTGATCATTGATATCTGAGATTCCAACATCGATCCACAACAGCAGGTCTATTCCAGGGGTGAGGGGTGGGGGGGTGAGGGGTGAGGGGTGAGGAATGGGGGTGGGGGGTGAGTTTAACAGACGTGGATCTAGACTCTCATATACGTGATAAACGAACATCCTGCAATCTCACACGAAATCGCGAGTTCGGGGGTGAGGGTACGTTTAATTCGTTCATGACGCGAGCTATGGGGATCTGCGATCCACCTTAACATTATTGAGTTCGACAAACACATAAAAGTAATCCAAACTGTGGCTATCGTTTATTGTATTGCTTTTTTGTTTGAGACTCGTAAGATCTTGGATCGACTAAATGATACAACTGACGTCATATTGCTTTTGATTCTTTAAAGTGTAACAAAACTGTAACTTTATATATACAAATAAACTAGATTAACTTTCCCTGGTTAATCATTTACCATATGGCCTTCGAAAAACCGGTTGTTAGGCTGGTTTGTCAATGATACTAAGTGGAGCAAGCGTCAATACTACTAAATGTCGCTATTGTCATGATACAATTACAAATGTCGTTATTGTCATTACACAAACAAACGTTCTGTTCTTGAGATATGAACCCTTTACTCTCATATTAATTCGGAATCTTAAAACTGCAACACAACTGTAACTGTAAATAATCTGGATTAACTTTTATGAATTTGCTTTTTTTTTGGTGGGCAGGGAAAAAATGTTTTTCCTTTTTCTCGTTTGTATTTGGGATTTGAGCATGTTACATTTCGAATCTTCATTTCTAATCCTCTCTAGGATCAGAGAAAAAAGAAAGAAAAAAGTTCACTGCTTTCAGTTTATCCATTGACCTTGCCATTGTAATTTTAAATTATATTTATTTAGGATATCTTTATTGTAAAGCGCGCGAGAGCATCTGTTTATGATTCGCGCGCTATATAAATGATAAATTATTATTATTATTATTATTATTATTATTATTATTATTATTATTATTATTATTATTATTATTATTTATAATTTCTTTCAATTTCAGATTTCCGTTTTTCCCTTCCTTGTAATCAGAGTTCCATTAATAGAAAACGGAACATAAAAATAAACAACAAACATGTCTTTAGTAACTAAAATATGCTGGTATCACTTATATTCGAGAGATAACTCTCACAACAATAAGCTCTAGTGTATTTGCCGTTGCCGATTAAGGCGTTTCAATGGTCGAATCGTCCAACTGAGTAAAGCTTGAGGTTGGCCGCTGATAAGATTGGTCCTTAAAATTTTTAACGGACGTGCGTAAATAAAGCTGAAGTAACGTGTACTGGGACTTCAGTGGCACAAACAATTACAGCTGACGACAAAATTATCAATTCAATTCGAAGAACAAACTTAGCGCTTAAATTTTTTGCGACACTTTCTAATTTTGCATATCTCGTGAAAACGGGAAAATTCAGTCACGAAAATTAAATTAAGTGACTTGCCTCGAAGCCTTTTTTAAAATTGGCCAAAGTCAAGTGCTGCGATGTACACTTCAAAATCTCGAAATTCACGTGTCGCGAAAAATTCATTTAATAACGTACACAAGCCAACGAATCTCATGTTAGTGGTGGTATTCACTGTAGTCATGTTGGTGCTTACAAGCCGAACTATACTGAACGAGGATGCACAGGAGGAAATTTCCGTCCTTTGCTGCATGCAATTACGATGACATTTCTATTTTTATGTAATTTTTTTTCAGTTTTCGCTCGCACCAATATGATACCGTGAAAATAACCTGCATGGATTACATCTTGACTTGTATCTCCCTCAAGAAAATAAAGGCATACGTCTCTAGTTATTTACTTGAAAAAATAAGAGGGTGGCCTATCATCTAAAGATTTAGCCGTAACTTCGTGGGACTTTGGCAGAGTAACATGGTTGCAAATGTCAAAGTATTGACATACACGATGTATGTAAATTGAGTTACGTGGTACGGCCGTAACGTCGTGAGACTTTGGAGAGTAACATGGTTACAAATGTCAACATATATGAGAGTCTATGAGAGTATATGAGAGTCTAGATCCACGTCTGTTAAACTCACCCCTCACCCCCCACCTTTCACCCCTCACCCCCCCCCCCCACCCCTCAACCCCACCCCTCACCCCCCACCCCCACCCCCGGAATAGACCTGCCGATCCACAACCTTCGTATAAATGGGTCTGTTGCGTGATAAATCCAAATGTTGCCATTCTTAACCCTTAAAGAGGCATTTTAAAGGTGTTTTTTGTCAAACTTCTGACAAATAGATTTTTCTTTTATTCATGCACTTTTCTTTACCATTTTCCTACGTTTTGTTACCTAGCAAAAGAAAAATAAGGGTCACTGAATCTTTAATATTGTGAAGTGAATGTAAATTTATAGGAACAGCAAAGAAAGGAAGGATAGGGATGGGGCAGGGTCGCAGGTTTTTGTTTTATCTTTTAAGGGAGGGTCATAAGTTTAACAGGTAAGGAAAAGGGGAGGGCCACGAAATTTCTCAGAGAAAAAATAAAAAAATCCACCAGCACCTTCCCAGTTAAGAACGTACCTTTTATCAATTATTACCTGCATTATCCATATATTTATTTATTTTTTGTAGAGAAACTATATGGCAAATCAAGTATTATGCAACAACAACCAGCTTCCCACCAAACTAGGAAATACCAGCAGGCATGGTTACCCTGGTTAATAATCCAACCATAACCCAACATAACAAGTTGTGATTAGAAAGTAAGAAATTTCAAGAACGTACAGTCGTAACTTCTACAGGAAAGGGAGGAAGGAAATTATCTGACAAATAGGTAGGTAAATTGCTGTCCCAGCAACAGTTTTTCTCTTCAGGCAAGGTCAGTTTGGCATGGCTGGTCCAAGGCAGTAACATACCTAAACCTTCAATAATTTTTTTTAATCTGCATCATAGCAATGTACAATAACTACTACCCTTAAATTACATTTTTAGACAAAAAAACGCACTTAGTGCTACATACTGCCATACATAACAATGCATTTTTACGTACTATAAAGCAGAATAAATGTATCAGAGTTAAGACCAATTCCTCTATACAGTATTTATAGTTACGTTTGCATAAAAATTCATGGAGATCTAACTCCTTTTTGTTACATTTTTTGTTATACAGATAGTACTTGGTACAGTATATAGGATACAATAATTCAATATTCAAGTAATCTTATAGTTATCTTATAGAGTTTTACCAAAGATCATTTCTATATCACATACCGTGAAGGTAGTAGAATGCGCTTCATTGAAATTTGCCAAAACACTTTGGAAAATCAATTAATAACAATAACAACAACAACAACAACAACAACAACCAGTTTCCACATGAAATAGGAAATACTGGCAGGCGTCAGCCCATACTGGTTAATAGTCCAATCATAAGCCAACATAACATGTTGAAATAGAAAGTAAGAAATTTCTATAAATGTATATATAAACTACAACTTCTACAGGAAAGCAAAGGGAAGGGGATTTTCTGACAAAGAAGAAGGTAAATTACTGTCTCAGCAACAACAGTTTTTCTCTTCAGGCAAACACAAGGTCGGTTTGGCATAGCAGTGGTCCAAGACATAACATAACTAAACCTTCAACATATTCACCTAATAAACTATTGTCCGACAAGCTGAAAACTAACATACACAATCAAGACTTCTTTAACACTTAACAATCTTGAAAATTCTAAACATCAAAACAGTATCACCTTTGCATTTCACCACTTTATAAAGGCTTATAGCATCATAGCATACATGTTCTTTCACAAAAATTAGTTTTGAGTAGTAAATCTTACCAACCAAGAGTTACCCTAATGACCAATGAATCAAAAAACTACATTTTGAAGTAAACAAAAGAAAAACAAAACCCTAAAGTGGGCCAAGAATTTACTTTATTCAAATGTTAGAAAACAATAATTATTTTTAGTGTTACAAAATACTGTTGAAAAAAAAAAAAAAAAAAACCCACGTACCCAAGTACCATTTATCGTTCAAAAAAAGGGGGCTGTACTACAGTTTTCCAGATTGAAAGAAGGCCTTAAATCAAACTTTTTTAAGAAAACCCCCAACAGGAATTTTCTTGGAGATTTTTTCTAGTGCAATAAATACAATAGAGATAATTTTGAGACAGAAATTAAATTGGGAATGTTCAAAAAGTGTTAAATACAAAAGAATGAGTCTTAGTGGGGGCCTAGAAACTACACCTTTTAGAGTGGTCTGGCTCTAAAAATTATCTAGCCGTACGACCCAACTTCAAAATTTCTGGATTTGGAAAGTGGGCAGAAATACGTATTTACTGGGAAGAACACGAAATTCTGTCGGGGAGAAATTTGGCAAATGACAAAATTGGGAAATTTTGCCTTATTTGAAAATTCCTAGAGAAAATTCTGGCAGATTTTCTTTCAAAAATGTTCATATTTTTACTTTAAACAGTGTTTTCTGTCAACAGCAAAAATTTGAACATAGGTTGTACGGGTAGATTTGGAGAAATTAAGCGAGAAAAAAAAGGTCATTGCGACCTCCAGTGAGAAGACCATTGCACATGCTTGTTCTGGAATAACCCGGGTTCCAGGGTGACCAGGGAGCGTGCACTCCAACTGGTGAGTGCATGCTGCCTTCATGCTCAAACATTTGGTGCAAAATCACAACTCTGCAAAGGCTTTAAGGCTGTTAAGGAACGGCAACCATTGGACAACACGTTTTTTTTTCAGTTATCAAGCCCACACACAATCTAGCTACTGTTAGCACACCTCTGAAACCTAAGGCTGTACCTAGAATACCAGGAAATTTTTTCCGAAAGCCGCCATTTTGTTTTTGTGCATAGGGGATTTCCTCAGCTGGCTTGCGTGATTTTTCTCACGTACAATGCTTTTGTGTGCCTTGAGCAGCGCGCACGCATATCAAAGCTTACATAGTACATAAACTGTAGTAAGCCACCTAAGGGGTCCTCAAAAGTTGGGATATTCCTGTAAAACAACTGCCTGTCCACAACATGCTCTCCCCCTTATGTGGAAAAAGTGCCCCCTCTTAAACAATCAACAAAATGTGCCATAAACTTGTACCCATGGTACAGAATTCCGCAATAATTATGGCAGTATTCTTGGCACATACATCCAACACGTAAATCTCTCCTTGTCATTGGCAGATCATGTGCTGCGGTTATGCCTCTTTTACTGTCATTCCTGAAAGATTCACTGCACAGGGTGCACTTATGGGGTGAATCACCATCCACATGAACAGTTCTGTTGTGATAAAGGAAGCCAAACTTCTGAGAGAAAGATTTGTCACAGACATGTGGGGTTAATTTCACCACTGTGTATACAGAGTCTACACTCAGATGCCTTTGCAAAGTTGACGAATATATATTTGTTGTATCGTATCCTGAGGTGGTTTTAAAAATCCGATGACTGGTTTAAGCATTAATTTTGTCACACTGTGTACATTTATAGATAGGGTTTCTCACCCCTGTGAGTCCTAAAGTGAATTTGCAAAATTAATTTGATGACTCGCTGAAGCATTTGTCACATTGAGTACATGTACACTTGTGGATTTCTCACCACTGTGAATCCTCGTGTGATTTTGCAAATTTAATAACTGGATGAAGCATTTGACAAATTTGGCATTTGTAGGGTTCCTCACCACTGTGTATCTTCAAATGCCTTTGCAAACTTGATGAATGGCTGAAGCAGCTGTCACATTGTGTACATTTGTATGGTTTCTCACCACTGTGAATCTTCAGATGCCTTTGCAAATGTGATGAGCGGCTGAAAGATTTGTCACACTGTGTACATTTGTGGGGTTTCTCACCACTGTGAATCCTCACATGAATTTGCAAAGTTGATGAATGGCTGAAAGATTTGTCACACTGTGTACATTTGTATGGTTTCTCACCACTGTGAATCCTTAGATGACTTTTCAAACTTGACAAATTGTTGAAGCATTTGTCACATTGCGTACATTTGTAGGGTTTTTCACCACTGTGAATCCTCAGATGACCTTGCAAAGTTGATGAATGGCTGAAAGATTTGTCACACTGCGTACATTTGTACGGTTTCTCACCGCTGTGAATCCTCAGATGACTTTGCAAATGTAATGAGCGGCTGAAAGATTTGTCACACTGTGTACATTTGAAGGGTTTCTCACCACTGTGAATCCTCAAGTGAATATGCAAATATGATGAGCGGCTAAAGGATTTGTCACATTGTGTACATTTGAAGGGTTTCTCACCACTGTGAATCATCAGATGCCTTTTCAAAGTTGATGAAATGTTAAAGCATCTGTCACATTGTGTACATTTGTAAGGTTTCTCATCACTGTGAATCCTGAGATGCCTTTGTAAATGTGATGAGTTCCTGAAGCATTTGTCACATTGTTTACATTTGTAGGGTTTCTCACCACTGTGAATCCTCAGATGACTTTGCAAATGCGATGAGCGGCTGAAGCATGTGCCACATTGTTTACATTTGTAGGGTTTCTCACCACTGTGAATCCTGAGGTGTACCTTTAGATTTTGTGAATTTTGAAAGGACTTGTGGCACACATAACATTTGTAGGGCCTCTCATCACTGTGTACCTGTAGATGACTTTGCAAATCTTGTGACTGTTTAAAACACTCACTACAGGTGCTGCATTTGAAATCTTTCCTGTCTGTATCCTTTGAATGATCTTTCATCTTTTTAAACTATTGATAAGAGAAATATATAAGACAATTCTCTTCAATTAAAACAAAACGCTAAAAATCAGAAATAGTAACTGACGAAAAGATCTGCAAATTGAGGCATTTCTTTTATTGGAATGGAGAATGCTTTTGGATAATGGTAACAACAGTGGCTTGATGCTGCTTGTATATGTATTTACATGGATATATATATATATTTATTAAAAACTGAATCATTGTATAATGCAATTCGAGGGATTTGATTGGCTTAGCGGCCATGGTATACAGCTATTTCAATTAATGTTGTCGGTTCAAAGCATGAAGCTAAAAGACAAGACCGAAAGTTTACGTGGGATTTTTATGAATAAATTCATCAAAATCAGTCATGCCTGGAGAAAACAATACGTTGTAATTAGCAGTACAATGACCTGCACGTGCAGGGATGATTTTGATGAAATTATTCATAAAAAATAATCCCACAAAACATTGCGGTCTTGTCTTTTAGCTTGATTTTAATTAGACAACGTTAATTGAAATAGCTGTACAGCTATTTCAATTAACGTTGTCGGTTCAAAGCATAAAACTAAAAGACAAGACCGAAAGTTTACGTGGGATTTTTATGAATAAATTCATCAAAATCAGTCATGCCTGGAGAAAACAATAGGTTGTAATTAGCAGTACAATGACCTGCACGTGCAGGGATGATTTTGATGAAATTATTCATGAAAAATAATCCCACAAAACATTGCGGTCTTGTCTTTTAGCTTTTTTTAATCCGACAACGTTTACTGAAATAGCTGTATGAGCAATTATACCATGGCCGAGAAATAGCGACCATTAAATTGTCTGCTGGTTATTCTTGCACAGCGAAATCAGTAAGATCTAGCAATATTTCTTGATTGTTTTTAATAAAACAATTATTCCACTTGCGCTTGTTGGATATGAGATGATTATAGCCAACTCGGTGCTACGCGCCTCGTTGGCTATCTATCATCTCATATCCAACGCGCGCTCGTGGAATAATTGTTAAATATATATAATCAAATCTCTTTGAGGATACCGTATCCCAGGGCAGGAAACTTAGACCATCGGAACGTCCGAGACAGGTAGCTTTTCCATTCGGACAAGGAAAAATATGATCTAATTTGTCCGATTGGGCGACCACGTTGTAGGAAAAAATTAATGAACTTTTTTTCTTGACTTTGGATATAGAATGAATCATTCTTTCCATATTTGATATCTTACTGCCATAAAAAAGTAGCTTTTACAGAAAATGAAATATCATGTTGCGTAAGTTGTGTGTTTCGTTACGCGAAGCCTGCCGCCATTAATTTCCATGTGAGTCCAGCTGTACAGCATAATTGCAGGCGCATGACAACACATGCTTGTCAGGCTACCTTTTTCTGTCGCTTGTGGAGCGTATCGACAATGTCTTCGTCTCAATCAAAATTATTGAAATTGAAACACCTGGCAGTATTGACGTGGATGTTCCTTCCAAAAAGAAAAGAAACGAAGATGACAAGAAAAAAGATGAAGCGAAGCGTGTCAGAAAATTTCAGCCAGCTTAGCAGAAAGAGTTCGAGTTGGTTTGTTATGACAAACAGACAAATGCATTGCTCGACTTGTCGGAAGTATCCAGAACTAGCTGATAAAAGCAGCCCAATGTACATCGGATGTGGAGATGGAGTTCAAGGATTCAGAAGGGAAACACTGACAGCCCATTCGAAAAGTCATCGCCATGTTGTTTGCCATACCAGCGGCCCGGTTGTTCAAAGCCCGATTAAGCTAATCCTGGGTTAACGTGAAGTTTGATTTGATGTTAATTACTTATCAACAAGTATTTATCCAAAAGACTTTTCCCATCAGTTTTGACTTAGACTTTTCTTTACCTTTGGCTTGATGTCAGCTTTTAAAAACACTTTTTTGAGCGAAATGAAAACCTCGGTTAACTTTAATTCGGGGATTAGCGTTAATCGGCTTTCGAACAACCGGGCCCAGATCACTAAATGACCAGAAACCGGAGGACAGGCCATTGGAAAAAATTTGTCTGATTTTTTGGGCAAGTAGTTTTGTGGTTCGGACAAGTAAAATACACATTGCACTTGTCCGAATGGACAAGCGAATTGAGAAGAAAGTTTCCTGGTCTGATACCACTGAAGATTCACTACAAAGTGGTTTACACAAAAGTCCTCCTACAAACTAAATAAAGCCTAAAGTTAGATGTCATAGCGATAACAAGCTACTACTGATGTCAATCATAACTGTTCAAAGTAATGAAAGACTTTTTGGACATATATATTTATATAAATAAGATTCAATATAAAAATAAGATGATGAGATAAAGTTACAGTTTAAACTCAGCTGTTAAACCTTGATGCTTAATTACTCTTTTTAAATCCCTAAGACTGTCCACATTTGACAAAGTTCTATGAATTGCTGACACCAAGATGGTCTTGCGAAGATCTACTCATTGGCCGTTTTTATGCTAGAGACTTTTAAAGTCGTTCGGACCAATTTAACGTCTTAGACATTAAAGCCGTCTGGTATAAAAAACGGGACGCATAAAAGTAGACGTAAGCTCAACTTCACTCCACCTTCTGCCCCAAGACTCCTTCAAGTTCTTCTTGGCCGCCATGTTGTTTAAGCGCCAAGCCTTGAATTCTAACTCATGCCAGTCGTCTGTGGACGAGTCAGGGCTAAATGCGTCCCAGTAAGGGCGTCCCGTTTTTATACTAGACGCATTTAACGTCTAAGGCGTTAAAGTCATCTGTTGAGTGCTTCAAAAGTCATCAGACGTTAAATGCGTCTGTCTTATTTACCGTTTTTATACTAGACGTTAAAGTCATCTCGAGACGATTTTAAAGTCTCTAGCATAAAAACGGCCATTAAATGATGAAAACTTAATCCCCTCCAATATGTGATGTGGTTAATCACCCCATGAGTTTTCAACTTTTTTCCCCAAGCAGACTTGTGGGTCTCAAGACATAACTCACATTAATGAACATGTTGAGAACTGCAAAACAAGCTACAGTTTAGTGGGTTTAAACTAATATACCAAGGATTTGGATGTTTTTCAACTTTTAAATTTTTACATTTTTAACTTTTATTATTTATAATTATATCAGATATAAAATACAGTCGACTCCCAACAACTCGAACCTTCCAGGGAAATTGAAAAAGGTTCAAGTTATCGAGGGTAAAATTATACAGAAAATGACCTGAAAGGAAAGGAAAGTTGGTTCGAGTTAGCGCGAGGTTCGAGTTAGCGAGGGTTCGAGTTATCGGGAGTCGACTGTACACTCATGAGTAGCTTTATAGTGGTACAGTGTAAATTATCATACCTTAGGAGTTGGGTTACAACAAACCAATGTGGGAGCATCTCCTATGCCTGGAATCTTTATTTCCAAGCCCTCTATGGAGGACATTGCTTCCTATAATACAAAAGAAACACAATATGAAATTTCATATTGGGTACCACTGAAATAGACACATTTTAAAGAAAAAACATTGTCTACAATTTTATCTCCCCAAAATCTGACAAACTAATGGCCACTTCTGTCTGAACTTTGCGCAAACAGTGCTAATATGAATCCTTCCAAAAGTAAATGCAGGATGAAGAGTTAGTTTTTCTAGATAATACAGTAACTGGAGTTGGTAAACTTGCTAGCAGAGCTCAATGATTTTGGCAGCAGCATTTGTAGTATGCTTTCCACCAAAAGCAAGACGCTCAGTATAAAAATGTAAATTTTTGAGCTTGAGCTGGACTGGAGCTTCAATTGTGATTTGATAAGTTGATTTGTTCCAGGAGTTTAAGCTCAGTGTCAAACCACCGATAAGTCAGCACTTGGCACTTGAAATGCCAACCACCCTCACCCCATTTTACTCCCCATCCAACCCTGGGGAAAATGAGGTACAGTGTATAAACCACTAGGCAAAACTAAATGAGGATCATGCTCTGTATATAGGGAACATATTTAATGCTTATTATGCTCCTAGCAAGTGAGTATAGTATTGCTCCAGATATATACAGAGGACAGATTCACTGTCTAAGCCTAGTAAAAATAAAACAAAATAAATAATAAATAAATAATAATAATAAAAACTTTTATACTGTATGCGTGATCCAAGTGACTCTTTTTTTTCCTGCCTCTTGGCACATTGTTTTAAATTGAAGACGTTACTTTGTTTAAGTGTTTTAAGAAAGAAATCCTTGTTACATTAAAGGGGAAGTATCACACAAATTTGCTGTCATTTCAAAACCCAAAAATGTTTGTTTCTCAGCAGAAACAACGAAATAATTGTCAAGTTTGTTATACATTATCACCCGAGTGCAATAAAACTTTCGATTAGTGCCTCTGGCCAGAGACAGAGTAGGCCGGTATGGATTGAAACTTGAAAAATATTAGGCTAATGTTTTTCAAGTTCTCGCATTTTTGTTTCTAAAATATGCTAGAACAGATCACAAGTTGTTCCTTTCAAGAATTGAGTTGATTTCTTTCCTCTCGTCATTCTAGAATTTTTTTTGTAGCTAAGCGAAGGTCTTATTGCATCATTTTTAACTAAAGCTATCAAAAACCCCATGATACTTCCCCTTTAAAAACATGTTTCCCTTCTTCGAAAAGCCTTTGTATTTAAAAAAGCGAAGTAATCCAACTGAGACAAGAAATCTATCAATATACTGGTCTCCTGGATAGCCTGCGTTGCGTGACTCACTTATAATAAAACTGTTGTTAGAGAAAAAATTGTTCCTTGATCCTGTCATATTGTATCAAACAAAAAGATTTTGTTTTCAGGATCAAAAAGTTATGTTGAAATACAAGCTTTCGATTCCGTCTCGGAATCTTTTTCTAGTGGTGTAGGACGTTTTGTCACATGATTAAATTGATAAAATGTCGCATGATAAAACGTCATGGTAGATCGCTGGGAGCTTGAATCTAATGTCACGATTCAACATCGCCATTCAATGTCAAAGCCTGAACACAAAAGATTGGGAGTAAGGACTCTTTTCCATCAGGCCCGAACAGTCATCACAGAGGACCAGGATAAAGAAACTGTAATGAAACACCTGAGGTCAGTCCTCCAGAATAATAACTACAACCCTTGGATTTTCAAGACCACTCTAGGTACCACCCACAAACCCAAAGGCACGGCAAACAAAGGCGGTTCCAGTGTCAGCGCCCCTCTCCCCTATATACAAGGAGTTTCTGAGCAACTCACACGAGTTTTCAGAAAACAAGGGGTGAGCACCTATCACAAGCCTATAAATACCATAAGACAACAGTTGGTACACCCCAAGGATCCCACACCCATGACAAAGAAATGTGGAGTACTGGTCCATAAAATCCAGTGAGGGGATTGTGAAGAGGTACATGTACAAAGGTTTTGTCATATATTAAGTTGATAAATTATCACGCGACAAAACGTCCTGGAAGATTGCCAGGGGCTCATATCCAGTACAAGATCTTCAACGACTGCAGTTGGTGACCACCTAAGGAACATGAAGGATGGGTTTTCAATCTTTCTTCATTGTCAATTAATTATTGTTGTAAGAGAGAACTACACTTTCAAAAGAAGAATTAGAGAGGCTATTGAAATTCATTGCCAGGCTCTGACATTCAATCACGACGTTGGATATGAGCTCCCGGCGATCTACCGGGACCTTTTGTCATGTGATATTGTATCAACTTAATCATGTGACAAAACGACCTACACCACTTGAAAAAGATTCCGAGACAGAATCAAAAGCTTGTACTTCAATATAAATTTTCGATCCTGAAAACGAAACCTTTTTGTTTGAATAAAACTGTTCTTTGTGAAACTTTCTTGCACAGAAGAATATTGTTCACTGGCAACAATTGAATTTGTATCAATGTTGAAGACAAAAGGAAAATTTTGTATGGCTTATTGAAAGCCCCAAACTTACATAAAACATTGTAATTTTAAAAATTATTTTTAAAATTTAAACTCCTTTCAGAAATACTAAACTTACAAAATGTGACAAAAGTTTTGGGACCATGGATCCAATCTATTTAAGGAGCTCAATCTCGCTGAGGGAAACAGCTAAAAAATCTAAGCAATTGATATTTCAAGTCCTGGCCAACCAAACACAATGCAGACAATGTTTTTTACCTTTCAGGTCACACTTCACTAGAGCGATTGCAGAACACCTGGCCCATGTCAAACAGGACAATCTACTGCCCCCGCAGTCAATGAGTAATTTAATAGTCTAAGCTAGTACAAATCGTCATCCTTCAGTCCCGCAGCCTGGTAGTTAATGTATAAGACCTAGTTCATACGTCGAATATAATTTGGATTAATTTATAATTTGAATTGACTTCGTCTGTAAGAAGAAGATAGTAGAGATTTGATTTAGATGACAAATTAAATTCAACCAACTTGAATAACATGGGATTGGGTAGCACTTAGTGTGGACAACCTACGATGATTCCAGATTCAAGAAAACAACGAATCAATATACGTTAATGCATTTTCAAATTTATGCTACAACATCTCAACTCACATGCCTTTTACACATTTCATCCGTCTGCCCCAGATGGATAAAACGTCTGGACGAATTTGATTCCATGAAGGGTTTCATACATCCCTTTCCGCATTATATTTGACTGAAATGCGACGTATGAGCTAGGCCTTACTTAATCCAAGGTTGTACAACTTGTGGACCCTCATTCCGGCAGTTGACGAACCTTCAGTCCTGCAGTCACGACTTAAGGACTGGAGAAGCAGTATTTTAAAGGCCCATGTTCACCCAAGAGGCATTGCATGCCGAGCTGAATTTCGCAGAGTCTAAAATTCAGAAAATTACCAGCGAGCACTAAACAGTGAATCAAAGTAATCCACATTTATTGAGCTTGTTTCCTGGAATATCACTAGTTTTCCTGTCATTAGCTTTGTATGATATCCTCTCGCTTTATTTATGTGGATATTTCCAAGAACAGTCTTCGAGTGTAAAGGAAAATCGCAAAATCTTTGTTCGCTTTTAAGTAACATCTCGCCGTTGACAATGTAGTTGTACAGTTGTTATTCCGAAGGAATATATATATCCTTTATTCTGAAATAAAGAAGTGGGAGGATTTGTTGTCTCCATACATGCATCTGTTCCTGATTTCTACGGATGTCTGACCTTAACACGTAAGTTTTATTAGCTCTATTCAATTTTATTCTCCCGCTTCATGAGCATTGCGAAGAGATGAAATAAACTGTATGGTTTTCAAGGTGGCATTCCTTTGTATCTTCCTATTGACACAGGCAAACAAATTAAAATACTCATTTGCTTAGTAAGCTGCAGATTCATTCATAGCATCATTGCTCTATCATCAAAGGTAGAAATAATTTCATGATAGTACGATACACCGGATCGGCGGCGGGCAGCACGCTATAATTTTGAAAGCGATATTAACTGAGCTAACATTGAGTCCAGCACTGTTAATTTCTTTGCATGTCAACTTCAATAATAATCGAAAGGACCCTATAAGATTACTGTTTATCTTATACAACAATAGAAGCAAAATCTTTGGACAAAAATTAGTTAATGTTGAGGACTGCCAGCTGTAACTGTTCAACTGTTCCGCCACGTCGCTCAAAGGAACAAGTGCAGAAAAACTAACCAAACCCTTGACTTTTGTTCGCCAAGAATTTTACGCAAAGGATTACAAAGAACTCGGGCACTTTGGAGAGTAAATATTTCTTATAGGTGCAGAGATTAAAATAAACCGGAGCGACTGAAACAAAATCAACCAGTCCGATTTGCCTGGTCTGATTTATTTTGAAAATGCCAGGACTTTCATCAAAGCATGAATACTCTGGTAAACCAATCAGATTGCAAGACTAAACAATAGAAGCTGATGTAAACAATAACAAATGGCCGCAAAGCCGAATGGGTGAAACTGGGCCTTTAACTTGAATATTTAGTGGGCTGGGTATTCTGCATAACTAGCTACACTTCCACGCATCCTTCAGGCGTATATAAGCTTAGTTTGATGCGAGGACTGCGTTAATAATACGGTTAACCAGCAGTATTAACCACTATTCACTTCTTGCATTTACGAGTTGGCTCACAGGAGCCTTTAATTGAAGGGCTCGGTGAAAAAAGGGCATAAGTGACGATTTCACCTTTACAATTCAAATCACTCTAAAAAAAATGGTCTACTTTGGCCTACTGATTTCCCCTTGAGAAAACCAAACACGAACAGTACAAAAACCATTTGCTTACTATTTCTCCCTTCTTAATTCTACAACAGTAACTTCTCCCTCCCACCCCCTTCCCCTATGCAATTACAACCGAACACGGACAGCCAAAAAAACCATTCACTTCCTGTTTCTCCCTTCTTAATTCTACCACAGTTATTTTTTCCTCCCCCCCCCCCCTCCCCCTTATGCAATGTTGAAATGGGAAGTGATGCTTGCCAGGAAACTGTTCGTGACCCAGAAAACAACATTGAGTTGGGGGGAGGGGGGGAAGGAGGCGAATGTGGTGGTTTATAGCTTGTTTACCAGTGAATGGGCTTGGAAGGGTAATTTTGTTATAGATTTTGTCCACATCGGACTTGTCAGTTTCCCAATTTTCGGTAGCCTGAAAGTTTCCACTTTCCACGGGCTGCGTTTTGTCGCACCTGTCGTTGTTTCATAAGTAATGTTTGTGATGATGTCATGGTTTTATTTCGCGGGTTGTAACAAGCCCAAAATAGATCAAGGCAGTGGTGATAACCAACTTGCGTATCATACTGGCCAGTTGGTTTCGTTTTTGTTCAATGAAGTGTGTAAACACCCAACATCTATTGGTCTTTTGAACAGTTATGAAAGTGACGAATGCAGTGCAGAGGAACCGGTCGAAACGTTGTCCGAAGAATGCCTCCTTGGTACTACCGTAGTGATGACTGTGCATTTGCGAATTTTTCATTTCAATAATCATCAAATCCCTCGGGAGCATCATGTGCACTAAGGTGTAAACAATGTGGCCTTACCAATCCCAATTTCTCTAAATTTGCACTTATTTGGCATACAGACTTTTTATTGTGTCAGAAACAGGGTTCCATATTTGAATACAAAACTTTCTAACGAGATAACAGAACTGTATGCCAAAGTAGACTGTTTTTTGGATAAACTTGAATTCTAAAGGTAAAATCGTCACTTACGCCCTTTTCCCACGGAGCCCTTAAATTATAAAAGGCCACAAAACATTTTACTGTAATGTTCTCGTTGGGTGTTCTTGAAAGTAAAATGAAACTATTACCCACAGAAAGAGATGTGAACATGATCAAAGCATCAATCAAAAAGTTAATGACTTTGAAGCAACACACTCCTGGCTATAATTCAGAGTGCCCAAATATCAGGACGTAACATGTCGATAATTTCGAAAGTCGATAAAAATAGATCGTTGTCAATTGAATTCTATACTAATCAATCGACAAATATCGGAAATCGATAAAAATCAATGACAAGATTTCTTGTGATAATCGATTTTGATCGATTTTCAATGATAAAATTTGATTTGATAGATTTTAATCGATAAGTATCAAAATATGAAAAAGACGTATGGCGGGAAATAAGACTGAAGTCATACGTGGTCTAACTAAGTGAGAGCCGATTGGCTGGCAGTAGAAGCTCAAACATACACAAGGAGAAGCAAAAGCAGCAAAAGAACTCTATTCACATCAAATATCTGAAAAACTCTCTGATGTCGCAGCTTACAGAATGTTGCTTCAGGTTATACTACAAGGAACAAAATCGGGCATGATCGAACAGTTTAGCATGGCTGAATGAAATAATGTTCATTTTACATTGAATAACAACAGCACTTATAACAAACCACTTGGTGGCTCAGTTTTTATTAAACTTCATTGCCATACATATTACTTTAGAGCTGTTTCAATTCTATAAATTGCCGTTTGAGCTGTCGGATTACTGGTTTGGTTAATACCGCAGCCGATTGAAAATTGGCTCAATTTCTGTCAATAATTAACAATTATTCATCAAAGTGGAGGTGAATAGTGATGGATATCCATCACTTTCACCAACACTGAGGTGAATAATTGTTTGAGTATAACACAAAAGCTGAGTAAAAAGTGGATCAAAAATTAATACTTTATTTTTGGCATATACTAAGAATCGATAATCAGTTTAAAATGTTGTGATAATCTACTTTTATCGACAAATTAAAATTGTCGATTGACAATTATTGACAAATATCGAGTATTAGTATATACCACTTAAGTGAACTGTAGTGTGCTTTTTACCCACGCTCCCACGTACTATTCACCTCTGAGCAGCCGAAGAGAAACAAGATGGCTTCGCACTTCGCGACAGTCACTAAAGAGGAAACTATTTTGAAAAAAGAGACGGCTATAACAAAAAATACAAAAATGGCAACAAAGTTTGGTTTGACAGCATTGCATGGTAAGTCTTTCAAACCTCATATTCTAAGGCGAAAAATAAAAAATACAATGCATTGTTTATGAAAACTGTCGAGCACTATAATTACAACATAAACAATGAAACATCTTATGTTTTATGGCATGGTTCAACAACAAGACAAATTTTACACAATGATTGAAGAAAAGACATGTAGTAACTAAACAAGTGCGTCCAGAAGTTTTGAACTCATGAATGCACGCAAGCGCAATGAACGAGTTATAGCAATGGCGGACTTTTCGCTTGGTTGGTTCTGTCGTTAACTTTCGGGCATAGGCCGTGAATGAGTTTTAAATTCAATCAGTGGAAAAAACATGCGAAAATTTTTTGTTCACGGTGCGTCTTATTCAATCTGTAGAGAATAATTTGACGATCATTTAGTGCAAGAATGGAAATTTTTCGTTAAATCTGAGCAAAGTTATAAGTTTTTTCAGTTTTTCAGAAAGTCCGGGGTCGTAAACTCATTTAGTGAAAAAAAGAATAATCTTATTCAACCTGTAGACAATAATTTGACAATCATTCTAGTTTAAGAATGAAGATTTTTCGTTGAATCTGAGCAAAGTTATAGGTTTTTTCGTTCTTTCCACAAAGTGCCGTGTCTTTTAAGAATTTAAAATTGAATTTAAAAATAATTTAATTAAACAATAATTGAATTTAAAATAATTTAATTTTGGGGTAAAATAATTTAAGTCCGAAAAAAACCCAAGGAAATTTTTTCACGACGCATCAGGATAATCTTATTCAACCTGTATACAATAATTTGAGAATCATTATAGTTCAAGAATGGAGATTTTTCGTTGAATCTGAGCAAAGTTATAGGTTTTTTCGTTCCTTCCACAAAGTGCGGTTTCTTTTAAGAATTTAAAATTGAATTTAAAAATAATTTAATTAAACAATAATTGAATTCAAAATAATTTAATTTAAAAAATTCAATTAGTGAAGTGTCGGCAAGATCTTGGAATAAACAAGACGCTTTTAGAGCGTTTTCGTGGCATTGCGTTGATGTATGTTTAGCACTAGTGGCCTTACTTATTGTAGGCCCACCGATTTTTTAACCTATCCTCCCTTCGCGATTGAACTAACTGAATAGTTTTAGTAAGAAAGATTGCGTGATATTGCGTTGCGCTACTTGAATTTTGCCGCCAAAAAATAATGTCTTCACAGACAGCTGAAAAAAGAACTCTTAACCGAAAAGTTCACTGCTAATCATAACTTTTTGCATACATGAAAACTCAGCATCTTTCATCATATTTGTGCATCTCATAAAAAAGTATTACATCAAGTAGATTAGTTTGCTAAAAAAAATTAGTTTGGCTGTCAGTTTTCATACCACGCGAAAGCGTAACGTCGTAAACAAAATTATGCAAATTTCTGGTGAAATGAACATTTCTTTCATAGAGGTTTCAAAGGGAAAAAATGTTTAGGTAAGGAAGTGTCCGTAGCTGCATTCACGAGTTGGCTCACAGGAGCCTTTGATATTTGTCCGAGAGACGAGAACTTTCTAAAATAAGAAATCGCATACCGCGAGGCACGCGAGATTTTGAAATTTCCCACCATTTGTCGGTATATTGTCAAAAATAAAATAAAGTAATTTTTGGTCCACTTCTTACTCAGCTTGTGTGGTATATACTAAAACATTTATTTACCTCAGTGTCGGTAAAAGTGATGGATATTTTATACCGAGCCGCGACTTTGGTGAATAATCGAGTTATCGACTACGTTTTCGATGATCGATTTCGATCGACATGTTACGCCCTGCAAATATTCGAGGACAAAATCAGCAGTGCTACCAGATTTATAAAATTAACCGATTTTGTTTACTTTAACAGAATGAACTGAAGGTGTTACCTACCTTATTTTGAAAGCAACAACAAACGGCACCAGAAAATCTCCAACCAGTCTTCCAAACATCGAGTCTCCCAAACATCCTGAGTCTTCCTTACTACGCACGCTTGGTGAAAAGACCGCTGGTTGAGGAGAACGTAGACTCTTGGCGCGAAAATTAACATAACGGGGGGCGAAAATTACTGACCACTCCGAAACGTCGGCTTTTATCGTTCTTTTTTTGCTGTTATCTGCTTGAATAATAATAAAAATGAAAAAAAAAAAATAACTGTCAATACGTTTTTTAACTGATACCTGAGAAACGGGACTGGTAGTTGAGAAATCGCCGAAAATTTTAAATCTGAGATCTGAGATTACAACATCCATACTTTTTCTATAAGTTGGTCTGTTGCATAAATAATTCCAAATGTTGCCACACTCAAGCCTTAAAGAGGCAGTTTAAATCGTCGTTCGACTTGAGCTCAAAACAGTTGAATACGCTGGTGTGCAAATTAAATAATTACATTTGCCTATTATGACGTAAAAAGCATCACTATAACAACTGAAACTTTCCTCGTTTCGCGGAAAGTTTTATTCCGTCTTAAAGCTTAAAATAGCCTGTTTATTCAGTGAAGATTTGATCTTTTTGTTAAGAAAAGCTAGCTGTTAACACAAGGTAAGATGCGTATTGATTTTTTTTTTCTAAAACGAAAAGTGGATTGCGAAGAATTGTACACTTTTCTTTCACTTTCCGTAAAGGCCCCTTCTCAAAAATTATAATCAGAGGCACCCAGCAGTTCATTTCGGGGAAGATATCTTTAGAGCCCATGCAGACGGCTTAATCGCCTTAGAAATCGATTTATATTCAAGGGAGAAAACTGGCGTTTGCTTTTATTTCTAATCGACCGATTCGAGAGTGTTGCAGTATTTGGGAAAAAGGTGTAGCCCAACAAAGAATGCAAAAGACACAAGTTTAATAAGGAGTACCTGATGGGGTCGCTCGACTAAAAACCCGCTCTGCGGGTTGGAATAGAGTTGGCTGGGAACTGAAACATTAGACGGTTAACTGGGTGGAACGTTTCTAAATATCTAGTTTGCTGAGACTTTTTATTAAAACACTGGTTCTAGCTGGGTAAAAAATGTCTCGTTTGTTTTTCCTGCCTGTCTGCACCCCTGCCAGGCTCGTAAAAAATCGTATTTGACTTTTCGCTCTAACACTGTCTTTACCAATGAAATTTGAAAGCAAGTATAGCGCGCCAGGAAATAACGGCGGCTCCACTGTTGTATGTGAAACCATTTTACACAGAACATGACCAGTGCTCTTTTTCCACTCGAAAAGGCCGTAAAATACACATAGGCCTCTCCAGGCATTTTTGTCCAATAAAATTACCCTCTTCCGGAAATTTGGAACATCCTCCCAATTTTTCGGTGACATTCATGGAAAAGATTTCGAATTTCCCGAGTTTTAATATTCTGTTGTGTCGCAATTATTTCATGTTTACCTGACATCTTTCCAAAAATCTCTCCTGATTCGAGGAGGAATTTCCTGTGAAACGGGCACTTGATCTTGGACACCTAAGGGTTGCAATCCCACCTGCGCGTAAGTTTATTTATCGATGCAATGGGAACGCACAATACCCGAGGACAATTTGACAATGACATGACAAGGGACATGCATGAAACGCTTCTTTCCCTACGATATCTTCGGGCGACTTGCCAGCCTTAATATATAAAAATGGCTTGAAAAGAGAGAAAAATACAGCCGACAGCGGTACCTCAGGACACTTTGCCGGAGCGTTGTACCATGACGATGAACCACGAGATTTCGGCCCACGGTTCGCTTATGCCAGCTGGAGATGGTTCTGCACTGCTTTCCGATACCTTGTCCCCGACAGTGAGGGAGAGAAAAGTCGGTCCCTAGACCAGACAGATCTTTTTCATTGGCACCTCAGTTCCACCTTACTGACTTAAACTGAGATTTAGCCATGTATATATACATATGACAATGTAGTCATTTTGTCTTCCATGTGGTACGTTTTGAGGTTTGAGCATGCGCACAGGCTAAAACGATATAATGACAGAAGGATGACCCGTCGTCAAACGTCAAACGACACGTAACCTTGGAGGTACCTCTAGTCTTGGACTCCTTTCACGTTAATTCATTCTTATAATTTTTATTGCCGTTTTCCCGAAAAAGATTGCTCCTTTGATGGATTGTTGACATTGTTAAGGAAATCAAGTTATCACTCGAAGAGCTCTGTGAAAGCCGTTGCTATTCTTCTGTTTTGGGCTATTAAGTCAGCACTTATTACTGTGCCGTGTAATGAAAATGTGCCACGTTTGTTACTCAACCGGCAGATGCTACCTTTCGCCTCTGGATGTCTGGTAAAATCAATCCTAACCCTGGAGCGGTTTCTGCATCGACTTCTGGTAAGATCAATTGCCTCGTGATGAATGCCAGAAGCTTAAAAGTTATCACAAAGACAGCACAATAAATTGGCAATCCGTGCGTAACCTCCATCGCTTCCAGAACCTGGTGTACGCCGAAAACTCTGACGTTATATGCGTCAATGAGACATGATTGAACCAAAATATCAGCAGCTCTGAAATATTGCATTCTGGCTTTACAGTATTTAGGAGAGATCAGTCTGATCGAGGTGTTGATGGAGTTCTTATTGCAATCAAAACAGCCTCCTTCAAAGCTGTCAAAGAATTTAAACCTGAATCGGAAGCCGAGCTTCAATTTCTTGAGATCGTTTTTGCCGAAATTACTACGCTTACTGGTTAAAGAATTTTTTTATAGGCCACCCAATGAAGACTCAAGTTGGATGGATGTATTCGATAATTTTTTGCATGAAGTTTGTGACCAGTTCGACAATATGGTAATTTCGGGTGACTTTAATTTACCAGACATTTTTTTTTTTAAGTTTTTATTAGCATAAAGTGACCCTACTAATACAATACTAAACACTGCTAACACTGATTTACACTAATAGCGATAATTACAGTTCTAACCGTAGGCATACTATACTATACTACGGTACTAACAAAAAAAAACACTATTTACAATAATAACACTGTATCTTCACTACCAACTTTTTTTATACAATATTGTAACTGACATTATTTACATTACATTACAAAAGCCACTTACATTGCACTACTAAAAAGGTATCTAGATAACAACCCATCCACACACTCCTCTAGTTTTTGTTTTTATTGTTAATTGTTTACAATATTGCAGTATGAACAGGTAAGCGAAAAGAAACGATCGAAAGAAAAACGACAAAAATAGAACAACAACAAACAACAACAAAAAAAAAGTAGTGGAAAGTGATTCAAGGGGTTCATTCAGACAGACATCCTCTGGGACTCCATTGACAGCACATCACGGGTGTTAACGAACTAGCCTTTATTGAAACCCTTCACGACCACCTCTTGGCACAACTCAATAAAAAACGCACTTGCATGTGGCAACAACATACTTGACGAGCGTGACGAACCGTGTCAATGTAACCGACATATTGTCTCAAAAAGATACGGGGTTTTTGCAGACCATAGCGTCATTATTTTCCAGTTTAACGCTTTTATAAAAGCCGTACCAAAAACCCTGAGATTTGTCAGTACGATCATGCAAAAGACGACTTTGAGGGTCTACGTACGGCTTTGTCAGCAATTAACTTCTCTTCGAGCATAGCCGATGACAAAATGAACACTGACTGGCATCAGTGGGAAGACACGTTTCTTTGAACGGTCTCTGACTATATACAGACCTAGATGTCTGGTTCCATAGTGATCAAGAAAAAGAAATCTACAAGACAACAGTTGAAATTATCTCCTTCGAGCCTCCTAAGATAGCAGATAAATAAAAAACTTGCGCAAAACAGTTAAGCGCATGTTCATGCTGTGGAACAGCCGTGATGAGTTTCTTGGTTCCGTCGAGTCCGACCTCAACACAAACGTTAAGCGTTTTTGGTCTATATCGAAGCTGAATTCCAAATCGCATACAATTCCTGATCGAGTCTCGACGCCAATATCAGCCAGTGCATTCGCTGACCCAGGTAATCGTACGCCGTTAAAAGATCTTCAGCCGAAAATCCTCGGGAAATAGCCAATCTGTTTAACTCCTACTTCGCATCAGTTTTCGCCCATGACACCCCCTTCCCCCCCTCCCCCCCCCTCCCCCTTGAACTGGAAGCGCTGCCAATGCTCATGCCCTTGATGTCACAATAGCTACAGGACCTGATAAAATCCCAGCGAAACTTCTTAAGGAAACAGCCTCTTTTTTTTAATCGCACCATCTCTTTGTAAGCTGTTTAACAAGTCATTAAGCACTGGTTCTTTTCCGAAGAACTGGAAGGACCTAAGCAAACGTTGCTTCTGTTTTTAAAAAGGATGAGGCCGAGTGCACAGGGAATTACCGGCCCATCTCTTTACCGTCACTGTTATCCAAAGTCTTGGAGCGATGTGTATTTAACACTTCAAGGATAGAATGTACGAGGTGGTAAGAGATTGTCAACATGGATTCATTAGAGGGAAATCATGCACCTCCAACCTTTTGCAAGTTTTGAACCACGTGGGTTCCCTACTAGAAGACGGAAAACAGGTGGATGATCTATATGGATATGTCTATGGCCTTCGATAATGTTAACCATGGCTGCCTGCTTCAAATGTTTCATGAGTTCGGATTTGGAGGCAACGTTTTGAGGTGGTTTAGCTCTTACCTGATGGGTCGCTACCAACGTGTAACAGTGCTACGCAGGTGAAACCCTGACCCTCTGCCTGTCTGCTCCGGAGTACCTAAGGGCTCCATTTTAGGCCCGATGTTATTTCTAATCTATGTAAATAACTTGCCCGATTCGGTCCTGACGAGCCATGTTGCCATGTTTGCCGATGAAACAAAGATATATAAACAAATTAAGTCTCGGGAAAATGCTGCGTACCTACATGTCAAGCTGACTTGCTTGCTGGCTAGTTGACAGACGTCACAGTTACAGCTGGCTGAGATTTTCATTTCTTACAGTGCGACGCGCCTTACCGTGACCACCCAGGGTATCTTCCTCCTTGTTCATAAAATACAAAACGACATGTTATCAATAATTCGTTGTTGTGTCACTTGCCTGTTGGACTTTGGCAAGGAGGTGTGACCGTTAATCAAATTCGCGTATCCTGATTGGCTAACTTGTAAAAAGAGTTTGTTAGGTGGCCACGGTAAGGCGCGTCGCACTGTTAAAGTCTTGCTGGCTGACAGTGAAGTGCAGGTATTTTTTCCCCAGGAACGTTAAATTGTAACCAAGATTGACGTAGGAACACACAGCTAATGTTTAGTGCAACATACGAGTAATTTTCTGTGAAAGTGTCGTTTGGTACTCCTGCTTAATCTGTTAATATCTTGCTATCGATCCGTAATGGCGGCGAATACTTCGTGAGCACGAGCACATGGTGAAAAAGCTCGCTAAGTCCACTGGGACTACGTCACTTGATTGCGCAATTTTGCAGATTTGTCTCGACGACGACAAAGCCCATTTTCTGACTCCGTCCTGGCCCTGAAGGCCTGGCCGGAGTAACAAAAAAAATTTATATTAATTTTTTTTGTAAGGAGCTTTGCAGCAGATAATTGTAAATATAACAGGTGGTCAAGTGAACCATTCGGCATTCAAACAATAACACAAGAGTTGTATTAAGAATTTCTGAATCTTTTATTTTCTTCTAATAAGGGTCGATTTCGATAAGCATTTTACAAAGAAAATTAACGATATAAACGTTACAAGACGTTTCGACGACTTCATGCCATCATTGTCAAATGCGGAAAACTTAGTGACATAAGTGGTATTTATGTAGACAGAAATAGAGTGAGAAAATGTTCATGTAAATGAACATTAAAATAAAGAGTTTCGCGCGGATAGAGTACGCTTGAGTGTTGTGTCGGTCGTTTCTTTCTAATAAAGAGTATTTTAAAATTTAAACACTCAAGCTTCCCTCGGCATTTCTTAAGGACTTTGAAGTTCCCATGAATGTTCACCAGTCTTAAATTCTAATCGTTCATGAGATGCTTACCAATTACGGAATGTTTATGTTCCTCTTCATGTAGGTGGAGGTGGCGGAACGTACGATATATAACTTGCGTCTTACTAAATAAATGTGCCTTCATATTTGGGGCAAAAGAAAGGGCTGGAGATAAAGTAGCCATTGTTTGCTTTTTTAAAGAAAATTAACCTTAAAAAAGGTATTTTTTCGTAGAGTTTGTTTTTATCTTGAGCTGTGAGTGCTGAAATCTATGTATTAATAAATGGCTTGATTGCATGTGACGTCATGGCGGCCTTGTTGGTGGTTAGGAACAATAAGATTTTTCTCCTCTGCGAGTTGACTTCCATTTTATGCAAATTATGTGAGTAAATTTTCTTTGGTTTTGGAACCAACATGGCGGTAATGCAATCAACCTTTGTCTCGTGTGCATGTGTATATATGGACATATAGAGAAATAAGGAATGTATTCTGTTGTTAAGTTTTCCATGCTTTCCATTCTGGAGGGCTTATTGATGTGCTACACACAAGAAAAAAAATTTTTTTATTAAAAATGAAATTTCACCACCCTTGTAGGGACTCAGATGTAGATTTTTGCAGATCGATTTGTGAGGACCTCCTTAAAGTCCCTCTTCGTAGAGACTTTTTTGTGTGCCCCACATTCTAAACAGACCCCGCAATGCTCATCAGTGTATCCATATTTCTGTCCCTGTAATTGTGCAGCCGTGAACGCACACACACAAATACACAAACACGTGCGCAAAAAACCCATTTACAAATAGAAGTCAGACTTGGGCAAAAATTTTAACGGCGATTTTGTATAATCACGTTGTTCCGGGTGAGTGAACATTTTTTTCAGTAGTGCACTGCGTTTTCCACTTTTCCTTAGGTGAAACTTTTCAAGAAATGTGCCATGTCTGTCATTTGGTTGGGTTAATTCTATTCAGTATTGTTATTGAGCCATTTTTGTACTTTATTGGTCGGAGTTTGTTCATCTGCAGGAGGGTACCAGGTGAGGGCCGGGAGGGCCTGGGTCGAAGGTTGTTGCTTGCGGCTGTATATGTTAGTCTTGTGAATTTTCCTCTCTGCCACCTGCAATAAATTAATTAAACAATTAATTTATTAATGAAAATATTAATAAATAGAGAAATAGTTAACTACAGAAGTTTGTTTTGATCTGTTAAAAAATTGCTGTAAACACTTTGAAAAGGAAGTGTTTCGTTCCTATTTTGTGTATCGTATTTCTAAGCCAAGAGAACATAAACAGCCGAGATTCAAAGTAAAATAGAATGTTCCTTAGAATTACTTTTAGGTCAATGACACTTATCAATCATACCAAAATAATGAAAGCATAGTAATTCAATACTACTAATATCGGGTCGCGTTCGTTAATAGGGACCTTAAGGTGCGACAACGACGACGGCGAAGAAAATGTCGAAGAACACTCGCTTTAATCAGCAAAACACTGGCTCTGCACGTGGTACATGTCTTTGCCGTCCACTACAAAACAACAACGTGAAATGGCCAAATTCAAGGGGTTTTTGGAGAACATGAACACGCCAGGGGAAATTTTCCTTCCTGTTTCTGAACTTAAAAGCCACTACGAACTCTGCTCCTGGATAATTCGGCCATATTAGGCAAATTAAATGAGTTGAAATTATCAAAAGTTAGTCCATAGGCCGCGAATATATCTTTTAAGTTACATCAGATTTTCTGTGGCGTCGCTGGCGTCCCTGCTTGAAGGGAGAGTGTCAACTGATTTTTAGTGTCACTTGAATGGCCAAAACATATATTTGTGTGGTTGTAAAAGATCAAATAATGGTTCAGTGTTGTTAACAATAATCTTACTTGTGCACAGAAACTAGTGTCATTAATCTTTGGCTGTGGATGGCTAGATGGAAATGGATTATAACTTGAGTATTTTGGAAACATTGCTAAAAACTAACAATATAGTTTATTCTACCTCGGATAAGTCATTTCATAGTTTTCTACCAGTGCTGCAACAGCAATTTCATCTTCGAAAAAAGGTTTTGACGAACATACAGCAAAATCTCCTTGACAATGCCCCTTTAACCTACTAACGAACAAGCGTGACCCGATATGAACAGTATTGGGTTACACTGTTGGCTGTTGAAATTTTCCAGCCATCCAAGAAAGAAATAACGTAAAATAACTAAAAAACCTTCAGACTACCACCTAACGTCCTAGTGGTGCATCACGAATGATTCACTTCTTACATTTTATGGAACCAACCAATTGATCAAGAAAGGAGAGACCATTTGTCAACTGTGGTGATTTCACGATCATTGCTATATAAATAATATGCGAATTCGATCCAATCTAACGTTTGGACGTCAGTTACCTTGATCCTGGTTATTAAGTCTTGGCATTCTTTATTACTTTCCTCTATTTCGTGCTGAAGTTTGGTAAAACGCCTTTTCTCCAATTGTTGTTCTTTGTTAGTTCTTTTATCCTGCGTCTCAAGTTTCATTTGTAGTTCCTGTGTAAAAAGAGTGTTTGGAATGACTTAAAACCTAACCGACGTTCACAAGTAATTTATTATTGGAGAGATTTAGAAGAAGCAGAAGTAACCATGTGACCATTTTTGACCTGCATTTGCCGGTCACTGTTTTGAGTTTCTCAACAAAATTGAAGCGTTAGCATCCAAGGCCAGAATTGTTTTGCACTATTTTCATCTATGTATTTTTTTCAAGAGAACATAAAATGCAAATCTCACGTTTGGCGTTTACCATAAACGCGATTCTACTAATCTCTCTGTTGTTCGGGGCTGTTTACATAGAAGGAGGATGATCCTAGCACTAGGAAGATCCTACAAGGCGGATCATCCTTGCGCCTATGTTTTCTGTATTCAGTTGACATGCAAAACGTTGCACTTGGCCCTAGCGCTAGGATCTTCCAAGCCAAGAGATAGGAAGATTCTTGCACCATGTAAACTACCTTCCCTGGGAAGATCCTAGTACTAGGAACAAAAAAAGAGCAAACATGGCGGCAGCCGAACGTTCAACTGCTAATTATAAAGGCAGGCAATTTTTCTCTTTTCCTCCTCCACTTGGTAACCACCCTGACCAAAATTTCTGCATGTAAACTAAACGAAAAGTTTCGTCTTCTAAGATCTTCCTCCCTCCATGTAAACAGCCCCTCGTCACCACATGGAATCACCAAAGGAATCTATAGAGAGCCTTCTCGCAGGGTACTATCTATGTTGCCCGACGTCTCTGCTGGTGGGATATGAATTGCATAATAGCGAGGACTAGCCTTTTCATAGGGACTCAGGTAATCATGCAAAGAACGGCAGGATGTAATGGCATAAAAATTATCCGTAATGCGTATTAGGGCAGTGGTGAAGGGTAGATGCCAACCACTCCCAATCATGTTTCTCTTATTTTTGTAAGATGAACATTTTCAGCGTACGAAGTTTTTATCTGCCGTTTACTTATCTCCTAGTCAAATCTTTGAAAATCGGCTATTCTTAGAATCAGTTCCTGAGTGTTTATTATTGAAGAATTGTCAGTCGGCATATGGCGGAAGGTTTGACGAGCTAACTAAATATAAGTTTCAAGATGAAATATGCTAATTAAAATCAGCATTAAAAACATCCTAGATTTGTCGTGTTCAAAATGTACAGCCATTAAATATTCAATAGTCCCCTTTATTTCCCATTAAACTGCATGCTATTATTTAACAAGGAGGATTAAAACTCACCGCTATTTTTTCATCTTTCTTTTCAAGTTCTCCAGAAGCTTTTTCTATCCTTTTTTCCAGTTCGTCCAGACTTGGAAGCTTTGAACCAAGTTCCACCAATTTGGCGAGTCTCTTACTCTCGTTTTCGAGTCGCATAGCTTTCTTATTTTTCTTCCTGTCATGTAGAAAAGATTTTTTCAGTTTTCGGTTGACTGATTTGGCAATCTCATATTCTGTTTCCCACGTAGCCCCTGAGTCAAACGTACTCTTGTCAAACCTGTTTGTCTTACCTAGCTACCCTTGCTGTGGCGTTATCTTTTCGCTACCAGTCTCTTTCTTTCCCCTTTCTCCTCAGAAATTGATCCGCGTAGCGGTAACACGAGGAGAAAGAAGAAACTAAACACCTTTGGGGATCAGGGTATTTTAACGTATGAGGTGATTGAGTTTTAAAGAAAAGTTGCCGTTCAGTACTTTCTTGTGATGCTGGGCCGGGTTGTTCGTAAGCCATTAAACACTATTTCACGATTAAAAGTTAACTGAGGTTTCCAGCTAACACGTTAACAGTGTTTCTAAAACCTAATTTTAAGCTAAGGGCAAAGAAAAGTCTAAATCAAAACTGAGGAACAAATATTTTTTTATGAATCTTTATTGATTATTAATTCAACTCGAATCAAAATTCGCGTTAAACCAGGATTAGCTTAATCGGGATTTGAACAACTTGGCCCTGTTTTGTATGCTGTTGAAGAATGTTGTTTGTCTAGTCCCTGAACGGCTTTCTCCCAGGCTCTCACGAGCAATTCTTTTCGGTGACGTAACCGAGGCGAACGGCCGGGACTCCTTGATCCAAAACGGGTTCGAGATGAAACGACAGAGAAAGGATGCTATAACGTTTTTTTTTTTTTATGTAAATAAAATCCAATGGCTTGGTCACTGAAATGATCAAAAAGCTACTCAGTAGTAGTTAATGTTTACGTTTGTAACGTTTACTATGTCGTACAATAAGGTGGTTCTAACTCTCGTGTCTGTGGAAGAAATCCGAAAGTTTGGCCATTCAAATGAAAGCTTTTGGGCAGTACGTTCCTCGGCGTAGTGCCGTTACTTAGTGCTATGCAAGGTGATTTTATCTTTTCAGCTCGTCAAAGAAATTGTAAGCCATTAAAATACAAGTTTGCTGTTTGGGAGGGGGGGGGTGGCATTTTGGTATAGAAAATCCCAACACATTACCTGAATAAAGAAAACGCAGGGCTTTTGCGCTCTATGATAGCGTCACCTTGAATGCATGGTGAGAGTTTTAGGGGAGTGGACCCTTGTGAAAGTGCACCGATCTCTCAGGGGTAGGGCCTGGGGCCCGTTTCTCGAAAGTCACGGTAACTTACCGGGCCCTATAAGAAGTTAATTCTTGTTAGCTTTGAATACTAAATTTTAAAATCTTACAATTCTATAAAAACATTGGCCAAGTACCATGTCTGTAATCACTGTGTAGTCGGCGAAAAAACTAAAATATACTTATCGGGCACAGTAAGTTGCCGGGTCTTTCGAGAAACGTGCCCCAGGTTCGCAAAATACATTCAACATAAGTTCAAGGTACTCGCCTGTACATAGCCTGGGCTCCAAGGCAGTTCTCTTCACTAAACCTCACATCTTTTCGAAATCCTTTCAGAGACAGATTAGCCATGTCGACAAAGTCATGTCGTTCGATAATCTCTCTCTTTTGTGATCTTTGGAGCCGCTTTAATGCTCTGTTTTCATCTCTTAAACCATCCACTGTGTCACCAAGCTTCTTAGCTTCAAACTCCAGCGTCTTCGCCTTGTGTTGCGTCCGCAAAGCTATTTCGTACAAAAGTCGATCCATTGCTGATTGTTCGGGTTTGTATTTTCTTCTCGGTAATAAGTTGTAGCCTCTTTGCTTTATCTTCTTTTCACCTAAAATAGAAATACGTGATCAAACGCGTGAACTGAAAATTCTAATGGACCGGCTAAGCTAGCCTCCCACGCAGTCGTTTTTAGGGAAGAAGGTAATACTAGTCTCCTAAAAACGACTGCGTGGGAGGTTAGGCTCAAGCTGGCCTGAAAGAAGCCGTGCAGCCACTTTTGAACAGTAATGAATTGCAATAACGGTTAAAGGGAGGGATTCACATTTCACACAGCGCATGTGCATGAATCTAAATGCTTTTTTCTCTTTCTTATCAACTTTATGGCCTTAAAAATCCCACTCACATGTACTTCAGTAATCACATTCTATAATTAGTCCAAGCAAAATGACTGATGACCAAAATTCACAGAAAATGTTAGTGGATTGTACTCATATTGTCGATATTGAATCTAGCGTTGACCCTATAGGAGTTATTCCACGGTTGATGTGTTTACGGTTATTTGTATGCGAAATAGCGCAATCATGTGAAAAAATTACCACCCGAGTTACCTATTCCCTTTCGAATCGTTCATAAACAACGAATTCAATTAAACAGACTTGGGTCATAGCGAGCAAAGGCGAAAAAGTATTTTGATTCATGGACATGCGCAGAACCGAGAATCCCTCCCTTTAAAATTTACTACAGCCCGGAACATTCGTTCAGTCCTGGATGCGACAGAGATTACAAAGCGCCACAAATGTTATCGAATGAATATAAATATATGAAACATATATTTGAACTTCGGGTGAAAGATCAAATAGAAGAAAGATCCTCGCAGTTATTTACGCAACTTTTTAAAGCAGTTGCGAAAAGAAAGCCATGACCTCTACGATGCCGGTGCAGTGCTCTACCAACTGAGCTATCAAGCCAACTGGGAGCTGGTCACATTGTGAGTTCGTAATATATCCGTGAAGGATGAATATATGAGAGATATATTTGAACTGCTATTCAGGGAGGACACATTCCTGCCTAATGAAATCTCCTTCCCAGTACGGAACACATCGACTGCCGCTTACATGACGCATCAAGAGCATTTTAAAGGAAGATATAGATGATTCTTGGGTGGATTTATTGCCAGCTATAAACAACTGACAAGGAGCTAACTCGCCGACTTCTCGGGTTTTTGTTAAAATCTAAAGAAAAAAGACCTATAATTTGACATATCGCGAAAAATAAATTTTGAGTGGATTCAGCAAGGTATTACCAATCTTGGCAATCAAATTAAAGCTTTTCGGTATAAATCAAATAGGTCTGATATGATCGCAGACCCCAAAAGGTAACCGAAAAGCATAAGAAACCTTGTATCGACTACCTCCCGTCGGTTCTCCCCGATCCCTAAATTTAGAATCATGACATGCACAAGACTTGTGTCGCTGTTTTTTGACTGGCTGTGGCAGCTTACTTTACGTCTGTTTCAGACGCCTCGCGTTCATGTAAAAACAAGATAGTGTCGAAGTTTTCTATGTTGTGTGCCTTTATAAAGAAATAGGTAAGAAACCATTTAGACTTTCTCAAAGTCGCTCGCTAGCTTCTTATTGAATGGATTTGGCACGAGCTCTCGCTCGCTCGCGCTCCGTGCTCGCTCTCTAGAGCTCTGACGATCGCGCTTCGCGCTTCTAAGCAAGGTACGTGGACGATCGCGCTTTGCGCTCCCTGAGCTCGACTTGTAAGCAAGTCTAGAAACCATTTGATTTGGTGCAGTAAAACTTCACCGCATACTATTACCTAAATTTAAGCATAACCTTTATGAGAATCAAAAGCAACCTCCATTTTCCAGGCAAAAACCATCGGCTTGGATCAAGAAATTCTGTATCGAGTTTACTATGTGAAATCCTTTAAAACAACAAATGAATGTAAATTCATAAGATATGTTCAGCAATTTTTCTAAATCAGTACTAGATATTGTCTAAAAATATCAAAGTGATCCGAGTGTATAGACCGAATTAGATTACGACCAGATTTATAAAACATTAATAAGTGGAAGAATCGAAACACAAACGATCGGAATACGAAAATTTAGTCTGTAAAACTTATAAAAGCTTATAAAACGATTATGAAGCGACATCTGTGTACTGATATTTTTTCAAATATGCAGACATGTCAACCTTAGTTATCAATTCAGCGTCACTGAGATAATACGAACTTAAAATAGCGGTTTATTATGATGTTATCTGGTTGCTAAGAACCTGGAAACATTTGTTGGGGCTGATTTAAAAAATAATTTTTCAAATGTCTTTCTAGCTCCAAGTAATGGTTTTTCTAACGTTTATCAGAATTAAAATTGTAAAAAAAGAATTTGAGTTTCCTTTGAATTTATTTTGGAATTGAAAATCCAGGCTATCTACTTATTTTTTTGTAATTTTTTCACTTAAAACTGTACAGTACTTTGTTACGATTAAGTTATTTTGCTCTTAGAAACGGAATCTTACCTTCACCTCTAAAAATGCCGAATGATCGATAGTTTCGCCGACAATTCTAATTTATGTCACTAAAATAAGCTTATTTTTTTCTCTGTGAAACTGCAATTGAAGGATTCGTTCCTGTAGCTGTCTTGCAGAAACACAATTAAGAATAATTGTGTCACACCGCTTAATTAATGTTAGCTGTGGTTAACCAACAGGAATAAATAATTGATGAGAATTCACTAAGTGCATTCATTGAAACAATACAATTCTTAATGTTTGGAATAATCTTTGTGTGTGTTTCGTTTACATTTGAAAAGGAAAACCTGATGTAAAAGAAAGAAACGTTTAACAATTTTCTTTACGACGCAGTTCCGCTGCTTCGTGACTTTGTTTTTAAAAATTTGTTTCAGCTGTGAAAACAAAAAGTAACGCGTAGATAGCTTCCTCAGGGGAAATAGTTTATTTTATTTCTTCCTAAATGTTGATTCAATTTATAGATTTATTACAAACACACTGGATTCACGAAATTCACTTTCACATGAGGTTCTTAGCGTGTTGTCGCGCTGAACTCCAGCGCTGTTGCTATCTTTCCGTTCGCTTCTTGTCTTATAAAACGTTAACCTCAGTCGCTTTCGAGTTAAAATTGATTTTTTGCAAATAATAGGCGAGAGAAAAAGGCGAACATAAAAGCGACAATTTCATAACGTTTCAAGACTAACAGTCCTTTTTTCTGAAATCACAAGAAAAACTGCTCACGAAATACAAATGCGCCTTTTGCACGGCTTTTAGCTGTGAAAAAAATTAGTCACTTGAACGCCTTGGATAGAGATACAGATACAATGAGAAGAAAACAACACAACCATGCAGAGAAAAGCTTCCGATCGAAAGTCCAAGACGTGCCTCACAAACGATGAATATTACATCCAAAAGGACGAAAATGAAATATTCATCATTCGCAACCATGAGACAAAGGAAACAGTCTGCGGTATTGAGGTTCGGCTCACCCGTTGGGCGCCTTGAGGGAGAAGTGTCATGGCATTTTTGACCTCTTTTGTTAAAAATGGTGAAACAAAGCGTTCGCTTAGCTACAAAATAATTCTAGAACGAGAGGAAAGAAATCGACTCATTTCTTAAAAGGGACACCTCGTGTTCTCTTCTAGCGCAGTTTGGTGACAAAAATGCGAGAACTTGACAAACATTAGCCTAACATTTTTCAAGTTTCAATCCATCCCGACCTATACTCTGTCTCTAGCCAGAGGCACTAATCGACAGTTTTATTACACTGGGGTGATAATTTATAACAAAATTGGCAATTGTTTTTGTTTGTTTGGTTTGTTTCTGTTGACACAAGAACTTTTTTAAGTTATGAAATGACATCAAATCTGCGTGATACGTCTTTTTAACCACTGAGTAACAGCGAGACTGGAGGCAAGCTGAACAATTTACTGGATTCATAAATGTGCGTCGATAGCACCCGTTGCCACGTATGAACCAAGTACTTGGCCCAAAATCCGTAGCATCTTCTCTCAGTGTTTATAACAATGGTCCACAACACCAAAAATTGTTGACGTAACATATCAAACACGACTGAGAATGCGTTTGGTATTTCAACGGATTTCCCAACGGCGTAGCACCGTTTTTTTTTTTTTTTCTTTTTCTTTTTTTTTCAACCAACTTCCAGGTCCTTGGAAATCGGAAGAAATACTCTTTCGTGTTTGATGTAGCTTCTCAAGGCATTACTAATTCTTGGAGAAATTCAGAGAAAAAGTTTACCAAATTTTATGATAATTAAGAGCACACTGATTTCCAAACCATTACGGCTGCAACGCTTTAAAGCTTTGTTTTCGCTGGACCCTGATAACCTGCACCTGCATTGTTTTTAAGGGTTGGGAGCATTGTTCAGTTCTTCGTGCTTTTTCTGCTCGGAAAACAGATGTGAGACGTTACAAACGGTACGTGCAGGTTGCTCCTTCACAGTAGAGATCTACTTTGTTTTCTACTATGAATTATTAATGACTTTTAGAATCAACATTGAGGGGAAGGGACAGCCGAATACATACATACATATAGCTATATTCCAATATTTGAACCAAGCTTTTCAAATAACTGTTACAAGAATTGTAGTTAATTCGAATTAACTTCAAAGAAATGGAATATAGCTATATGTATATACAGCTATTTTCCTTTTCCCATACTCACAACAGGATGAATACTCCACTTTTCTGATTGAACTACCAAGCTTTTAAAACATTTACTATCAGTTCCTGTATTTACGATAATTTCTCTTCTTTTTTCATGCCCCCCTCGCTCATCCCCCAACCGAGTATCTAGACAACAAAAAACTTAATACCTATAATATCGCAAAAATACGATTTATCGTTGGTATAGAAAAAAATCCACAAAATACATGGTTGCAATTTACCCGTCGTCGATTGTCGAGAGTTACTGACTTCAGGAGAATCCCTTTGCTCTGGTTCCTTGCTCCTAACAGTCCGACTTGATGAGCTAGTGTCGCTCTCCATTTTTGCCACAACTTTTTCAAAGGAGCATAACAAAAGCAACAACAAAGAAAAGACAAGAAAAAGAATACACAATTAACAAGAAGGAAAGAAAAAAGATAAAAGAAGGATTGTCTTTGTCTTCCATAATTTCAAACTTCCTTTAACTTGGAAGCATTATATTTTATTTATCGTACAGACCGCTTCCGCCTTTCAGGAGGCGGGCCGCTTTACTAACAACGTACTCAATCAGGTAATATAATGTCCTATTAAAAAACAGAAAAGCCGCACAAAAGAACTTCCGATTTCGACAAAAAACAACAACACTTAGGTCGTTTGGAAAGTGTTAAAAGCATACAGTATTGCAAAAGCACAAAATTAATTATAAACCTAAATTACATCAACGGGGATTGATACCAATTTTTCACGGAAACAAAAACTTGATTAAATAAACTTGATCAACTGCATATTTGTTTAGTTGTTAATGGAGTTCATTAATTTCTGTGGTTGAGAATTTTTTAACAAAAATATTTTTAAGTGTGTCTCTATTTTGTCATGAAACTCACCCCTATGAGTTGGGAGTAATTCTTAGGGCAGAAAAGAGAATGAGTTTCATCTTTGATTTGGTTGCAATTCAAGTAGGAAAAGTCCTTGAACTATAGAAATGGTTACTCTGTCGAGTTCAATCATTAATGATTTATGATTTCCAAGACCGAGAGGAGTATATGTAATACGTATTCTTTATCAAGAGAATATATTGTGAGTATTGGAAATTGTTGTGTCAATTTTGCACAGGATCAGTTAATACTAACCTGAAGTTTCTTTTGGTAAGGCTTGGCTACTCAAACATTCTGTGAAAGTAGTTGGGGTCGTAAGTCTACAATCGCGGCTTGGATTTTTAAAGTTCTGATTTTCATTCCTGCATTTCTCTATCAAGAGATCGTTGCTTCTGTCCGTTTGTTGGGCTGCAACTGAGGGTTTACGAATGCAGTCAGATTCTCTATTCGATTCACCGAATTCACTGGGTGTGAGATGCATTTAAAATCACAGCCTTAGCTTCACAGTGCAACATGTTAGAGCTTGTATGGAGACACAACGTGATGTCCGAAGATAAAGGCAATTGGCGAAACAAACAAAACCAATAGAGTGAATTCGTATAACCCTTTTCTTATACGCTAATGGAAATTATACACGACTGAGGCCGTACTCTCACGCTGGTATGCAAACGGGGGTGGGGGGGAGGGGGGGGAAGAATAGCTAATTTGGGGATTGTTATTTTGAAACTGAATGATCATAATCAGAATTTGAAGTTTGGTGCGTGGTTTCTTTATTATTTTTCCTCTTAGCATCATAAGCATGTAAGGAAGTAGAGGTTATATGAATTCACTCTATTAATTAATCAATTAATAAAGTTCTGCAAGCAAATTAAGTAGCTGTGAAAGAAAGCCTAAAAAAAATCAGGCATGAACGGAGAGCCAGCCCATCACTTCTGCGCCAAAAGAGCAGTGCTCTACCAACTGAGCTTTCAAGCAAACTGGGAGCTACTCATTTTGTGAATCATAATGTACCCGTGAAAGATGAATAAATGAATGTGAATATATTAAACATATATTTGAACTGCTGATGAAAGATTAAATAAAAGAAAGATCCTCGCAGTTAGCCGGTACGCAACTTAAGTAGCTACGAAAAGTAAGCCTGAAAAAATTCAGGCTTGAACGGGATTCGAACCCATGACCTCTGCGCCTTGCACAAGTGCAGCGCTCTACCAACTGACGTATCAAGCCTAGTGGGAGCTGGTCATTATGTGCTGGGATCATAATACACCCGTGACGGAAGTGAAATTGGCTTGGCTTCCCGTGGGTTGCGAAAATGACGCGCACTTTGCAAACTAAACAAAGGGCATGGTAAAGCAAAACCAAAGCAAACGCGAAATTACTTTCGACAAGCAACTGAAAACCGCTCTATCGTCATCCTAGGGACTTTAAGAAACCACAACGGCAACGCCAACGAATACGTACCTTGAAAATATAAGTTCGCGTTACTTGTACTACTTCGCGATTATTCCAATTCCATTATTCCTTCAACTTGTCAATGTGGCCGAACTATCCAGTAACAGAACAGGTGGAAACGGCGTTCAAGTTAAGACAGAGATCGAAAAATTTACCGTCGTGTGCTCACGTTCTCCACAAAGCCTTGAATTTAGTCGAATTTAGTTGAATTTGGCCGAGCACGATGGAGAAATGTACCAAGCCGTTCATAACGCACGTACAGGGCCTTGGTTTTTCTCGTTATATCCTATGACGTTCGCGTTACCGTCGCTGAAGTAGCTTCTTAAACTCCCTATTATCATTTTTAGTGTTGACTTCTCACCTCGTTTGTCCTCTGGGGAGAGGTGGTTGGAGAAATTTGCTGATGATCTCGCACTTTCAATTTCGCAGTCACCTTCATTTTCAAAGGGATAATCTTGGGAGGTTTGTTCGTCTGAATCGTAAAATAAATTAAGAATATATGATCACCACGTACTTCAAATCAAAGTCTGAGTCCACTAAAAAGTCTTCCTGTTAGACATAGAAAATGGTAAGCACACTCGGCATGGCTGAATATAGTTAAGGTAAACACAAGAGGGAGATTTGGAAAGTTTATCCAAGAGAAAATAAGAGGACATGGCCCTTGGGGTATGTGAATATTTAGACGCCGTGAAAATGGAATCTGTTTCCCGAGACATCGGCAAACATATCTGGACGCCTGTAAATGCCACTTAGGAAAGCCATACTGACTATTTAACAGCCGCCAGTTCACAATGCGACGTTGACACGCTCCAATGACTTCTCTTGACGTCACAGTGACCGTTTGCAGACGTCTCGGGCAACGTTTAGACGATGCTTAAAAATAGTATAAGTGAAATTCACATATCCCATCCAACGCCCCTAGTTGCATTCTCTGTCCCCTTATTTTTTCTTGGTTTATCATGATGTCAGATCTTTGGTGTCCGAACATCCCACGTGCAAAGGCAGTCAATATCAAAACCCTTAATCCCAGGCTTGGAGGTCGAGTTCTATTCCAGGCCCCGTTCAGACTAGGTGCCCGTGCCAGGACCCTGTGCCCGGGAACTGAAAAGGACGTTGATGAGACTCCTTGGGGCCCAAAGAGAAATCGTTTCCTCGTCCGTTAATTTAGCACCCGCCATTTTTTTTCTTTTAATGTATCCCAGGGAGGCATAGGGAAACAGGGTGGGAACTGATAAAATCCTGTTCAAAGCATAGTGTCAGTACCAAGGACCCATGCCCGAATACTACCCTTTGAGGTAGTGCCCGTGCTCAGGAAACCCCAAAAAGCTATGTTCAGACTAGTGCCCGCGCCCGAGAACCGAACCCGGGGACCTAATCTAAACAAGGCCACCGTCTCTGCAGACCATCCCCTTGTGCGCCTTCTATTTGGTCAAAATCTTCAGCCTATCATTCCGGAAACTTGCCTTGCTTCTATCCAGGTGAAGAACCTCATTTTCAGTTTTAAATGCAATCTCATTGTACGTACATTAAAAAAGCTTACGTCACCGCGCATAAAGACTGAACAAGTCGTTGCCCTTGTCCCCAGCCGAAGCAAGAGGAAGAAAACCTGAGGGAAACAGGAGCGCAGGCATTCATGGGAAGGGCACGCCTAGCAACATTCCCACAATGACATACGCGCCGTGTTCGACCAAAGGGAGACACCAAGGGAAGAAGCGGTGCAGTAACATTTCAGTCGTGTTACTTCAAAGAAAATACTAGGATCGAATCTGCACTCTGTTTAAGAACGATGCCTCGTTTAGTTACGGCGTATACGTTTTGCGCATCTCGAGATGGTCCGGAAAATTCTGATTTCTTTAGGACGGTGCTCAGTAGTTCAAAGGTATTTTTGCGTTTTTTACACGGTTTACAGCAACTTACAGTAAATTCGGGTGTAACTGCGGATTTTTTCAGTCATTGAGCGTGAGCTTCAATTTGGAAAGAAAATGCCACACATTGTTCCACATTTGAAGCTTGTAAGAAATGTCGTTGCTTGATTATCTCTAAAAAAGTGTTGTTGCCCCCAATTTTGTTTTTGGATTCCTATAGCTTTTGCTAGGTCCTGCTTTTCCCACGGGCATAAAACTGCGCAAAGAAAAATCTCTGTATTAAGAGGCACTGTCTAAACAACTCGAGTTTCCCAGGGCACACTGAGATGCGCAGAACGTATGCGCAGTAGTAAAAGGAGGCTCTGGTTTAATTCTTGCCAGGTTTTTGCCCGCTTGTTCATTACATTAGTTCGACTAGACGTTACGTTTTGAAATACTGTTGACTGAATTTAAGCACAGTGTGAGTTACCCTTTGTTTGTTTTTTTGTTTGTTTTTTTTTTTTTTGTTTTTTTTTTTTTCATATTATGCTTTTGCCGAGCCCACTAATTCCTGCAGGAGTTTCTGCTTGGGTTAAGTGATAAATAATTAATACAAATTTCTTTATTATTTTTCTTCGCAATAAATTAAATCAACTTCCACGGAGCTTTCTGGAAGATAACATCATTTCTTTGTGTGTGAAGTAAAGTACTTTTATTTGTAATTCTTTCGGGATTAAATTCTGTAACTTACTTAAAAAACTTTAGAAAATCAAAAATTCAAATTACTCTGTTTCGGTTAGAGCAAGGTTAGCAGAATACATTTTTAAAGTAAAATCGTCGTCACATCTAGACTTTAACTTTTGTGTAAAACATCCTTTATGAGCTTGTATGAGAGAACAACGAATTACATTTAATTCATTTTTTTTTTCGCTATTCCGGCCTAACGTTTCCTTCGTTTAGGTAAATACATTGTTTATGAACAAACGCTTCTCTTCATTCTATCGAAAATCATGACTTACCTGATAGCATCTGTCGTCCTTTCAAGTAACTCGGATTTAAAAAAACTGTACCCGTGTTATTAGTGAAAGCGTTAATATGAAACAAGACTGCAAGGCATAGTTTTAGATATGTTTCTGTTGAATTCCAGTTTAGTGTGCATCTATTATTAACTCTGGGCTTATTTGGGACAGGTTTTAAATAGTTTAGCATTAGTACTTAAAGGTGTTGATTTTAGTATCATCTAAAATCTAACTAATTGTAGGAAGCGGTAATTGCTTTATAACCGATCAAACAATTATGTTTTTCTTATGGCCTCTCCAATCGCAGTCGATCCCATCTGACACACATGAAAGATATCAGTTCCTGAAAAATTGGATAGGATCATTACAAAATTGTGTCTTGAGACAATGCACATGACACACAGGAGGCAATTAAACAAAACACTAATACTGTTAGTCGAATTTCCGAATGTTTTTAATTAACCGCGAATACAAAGCTCGAATGTCTGTGGTCTGGACCACAGAACTGATTCAAGCAAGAAAAGTGTCACACTTAAAACTTCTCCGACCTTCTAACACACGAACTCAGCTGAAACGCACAATCACTTTAAATGAGTCGACCATTCATTTGCCAACATTTCCAAAAAGCTTCCAAAAAGGTTCGAAAATAATCGATCGGGAGCCGGGAAGGATGAAAGATTCGCCTAGACCTGTTAATAGCGCCCTAACCAGCCCTTACACATCTGGCAGAATTTGTAAAAGCATGGCTTTATGAGTAGTCTCACAGGATGCTGTTTTTCTTGTGGATGGATTTAGTGGAGCCAACCGCTTAGGTGGGGGTGAGGGGGGTGAGGGAAAGGA
>NW_028145697.1:2325000-2352500 GCF_977016875.1 Pavona decussata
AAAACAATAATTATTCATTAATTCAATTCTGATTTGAGGATCTTTTTTTCTGTTCTGGAACCGTTACATTAAATGAGTACATTGAACCACTATTTGAGAGGTATTTTCATTGTCTAGGGTGAATAAATACCTAATTTTGTCTTCATCACTTCAGTTGGCAAAAAAAGCATTGATATTTGAAATGGAGATCGAACGTTATTATACCCTTGGCAATACATCAAGAAATGCAGTTTGTCCTCATTTGTCCTTCATTTGCATGTTAACCCTTTCCCTACCGAGACTCACTATAGTGGGTCCTGAACTCATAACTTGGTCAGTATTTGCTCAATTACAGTGAAATTTTGTTGGCAAATTGGGCTTGGCAAGATCTTTGCATTTCAAAGGCAAAAATGCTACCCTCTGGTATCTATGATGTGGTTTACCACCCCTACAATTTGTGGAATATTTTCATTCAATGCATTTACAGACTCTCACATATTCCAGAGTGTTCTATGCATTCAAAGCTGCAAAATAAGCTACAGTATACCTATCACATGAGTCGATCAGTGAAATTTTGTTGTTTTGAATTTTTTCGTTTTAAAACCATTTCTATCAAAGATCTGACTTCCTTTAGTTATCTTGATTTCAGAAATGAATTACACTCATCAAGACCTTTGAAATGGTATATTACATTAGCAAGCTGGGTTTTTATTTACCGTTTTGGAAAAATGGGCCAAAAAAACTCGGTAGGGAAAGGGTTAAGCATGTTCTTTCTTCTACCGAGATTGACTCCCCCCAATTTTCGTATTTCCCAGTTTGCATATGCAATGAATGAACCCCTAGTCCTCAAGGACATGACTCACAATGATCTTAAAGTGTTCTTTAATGAATGTTGAGTATAACTCAGCCTCCTCTTTTATTTGTTCTCTGGGTCATTTTTTACCTACTTGTAATATCAAGCCCAGCTATTTGATTAGTCTCACCTTTTCCTTCTACAAATAACTTTCCGAAGAACTCCAATGGGCCATTATATCCCACCCCTGAATCAAAATCGCTCATAAATTCATAATATGACACTGCAACATCTTTTGGATTTCGTGCTATGTATATGTACTTGCACCTGGTTTCACCACAACCTCCTTTAGGTAATATGACATCACAGGTAAGGTGAGTGTGAAGAAGGCGGGGACTGGGGACAGTTCTAGGGTCAGGCCGGTTGGGGCTAGTTCCACGTTCCAACATTGGAACTCTTTCAAATATCTTTCTTGAGCTGATTTCGCCATTGTTATACAACTGCCACAATATCTCCTGCATCCAGGTTGTGCCTAAAAGAGAAAGACAAAAGTTGAATTGATGAGTGGCTTAACATACAAAACCTTTTACTCTGCTGCTATTTTTTTTTAATTTTCATCAACTGTTTAATACATACCGTGTACAGTACTCGCTTAACTACATTACTTACAATACTACAGTATTTACAAAAACTGCAGTACTTACTTTCACTCTGCTGTTAATAGCAGTTTAGTTTAAATACCCTCATATGAAAACCAATTTTCAACACGATCCTGGAGTAGATTGCATCAGAAAACTGGCATAAGTTATCATCAGATTTGCAAAGCTCTGATGTTTATATGAACAATAAAGCATAAAATTAATGTTAATATAATTATTAAAAAGATAGATGTTATTGTAACAACTCTGTCAATGTTAAGACACAAAAATAAGGCTTTTGCTGATTATAATCATAGAACTTTGGGAGAAGTCTTTTAATACAACCACTTTCAATTTAGACAGGGTATACAGAGCCACCTACAACAAAGCAAAGCCTACCAAGAGTACAAAGTATGCTTGCCTTTACTCACACCAAGGTGAATCAACATCTAAGTTGAAAATGGTGTCTTCACCTCAGCTTAGTCCGGGTAACTGGTAGCACCAGTGAAAGTGTTTAATTTCCTTTCAAAAAAATCATTTTTACTTTTGCTGTTTAGACCTGCTTAGTTGGATACTTAAGCAAGTCTCTTGGCAATGTAGCCAGACTATTTAAAACAGCATCTGCCTTCCTTTCCCAATCTTCTTTTTGGCCGGTACAATGAGGCCTGTAGCCAATACAGCAGCTGTAGCATCTCACAAATATAATCAGTGAACTAGCTACCTTCTAGAATGAATGACAAACACCTAACAAAGGGATAGTTTAACAAATTGATAGTACCAGAACAAGCTATACCTTTAACTAAGGACATTGTGTTATGCCACTGGCTTCAAAACCACTGTAACAAGAAAGCTGTAGAGGCTTATTAAGTGGCTGTATTTTTGCCTGACTGTATGCCCCGCCAGATTGAGCTGATTGAAAAGTTTTAGCTCCTAACCTAGGATCAGAAAAGGCCCTATGTTTTTGCAGGAATGTCAGTGTCTGATCAGAGGCAGCCAAAGCAGTATCTGATGAGGGTCCCCAATAGGGTTCTTCAATCCCGCCATCCCGGACATAATTTTCCCTCAATCCCGTAAATTATCCCGACTGCTGTTTTAGCCCAATCTCGATCCTGGTCAGGTCATAAGTCCCTTACCTTGCCGAAAAAAGACATTTTCAGTTGGATGTAAATTCCAACTGCAAATCTGAGCACTGATCTTTGCACTGGTCTTTGGTCACCAAGAAATTAGCTGTAAGATTATTTCTTCCATTTATTTCCACCATAACGACGACATCGTTTATTTACTGACGTTTTCAAAGTTTCCGCGAATCACGCGAGTCAACTATAAGTCGGTTAGCAATTTCTTTATAGAGCTTGTTCTTTTTCCTTTTTTTCTTTCAATTGAATGGTGAAGGCTGCCTTTCGTATCAAGTTAACCCTTGGAAAACGTTTCTGTCAGGGATATAATGGCCATCAAAGTCTGAAGAGCATTGCTACTCACGTACCACAACGTGGGACTACAACAAATATTTAAAAAGATGACAGGCCAAACACAACTCCCGCTGGTTGCTTAAGGTACCTTAGACTTCTGGATTAAGTGCCTTCCTGAGTACGTTTATGAGATTTTCATTTTCCATCAAAATATGGTGAGATCTCTCTGCCACTGACCCAGTGATTTTGATCATGAAGGAAACTACTCAAATTTACCGAATGAAGGTTTTCTTATTATTCGGAGCCGTTTGAATTAGTTCTTTTATGCCGTTGTGTACGCAAGCTCTGTGGCATTTGTCACTGATTTGTTTAGGCTTAACGGCTCAAGTTAACTGCAAAGTCTCAGGGAGCAGTGAAGAAATTTTATCTGTAAAGATATAGGACCCGTAAATTTCTTTTCTCGTCCAGGACGGTGACAACTAGATTTTCATTGTACATTTTTGACACCTGACTTCCCGGATCTCGTTTCTTTAGAGTAACATTTCCCGCATCCCGCTTCGTAAAATCGTCAAATCCGGTGTCCCGTCCCTAATTCTACTCCCGAATATCGTCGCTCTTTTCTGCTAAAATCCCGAATCCCGACCTTTAAAAAAGCCAAATACCGGATCCCGAAAAACCTATTGGGGACCCTCTGATAGCAGTAACCTCATGTTGATTTATAAACTTTGTAAGGGAAAGTTAACTTCCGGTTTTTTCCGGGGCCCATTCCAGTGCTGTATGCTCGTGTAACAATATTGAGATATCGCCCTCTTCATACCTGATTTAGGGTAACTCACAACGAACACATCGTCGGCTCTCGTCTGGAAATTCACAATGAGATCGTGCAGAGCAGCGGGGTCCTGAGTGAATAATTGGAGAATTGGAATTCCTTCCAAGAAGAACATGCTTGGTGAGGTCCATTCACCTTCCCGCTCTTGGAAGACTGGAAAACTCTCACTGGCCATTGGACGCTATAAAGATAACGAAATACCAGCCGGAGTAAGTGAGACAGGATTTTCAGTATCCTTCATCCGCCATCTTTAAATGTCGTGACGAGAGGAATCTGGGGAGAAGTGATGTGCGCGTTCCTAAGGGGAGTAGGGTGGAGGATCCTCCCCGGGCAATTTTTTTTTTTACGCCCACTTCAAGATGGCGGACAGTTACCGTGACAGACTGGTAACTAGCAAGTCAAGTAGAGTAACACAACATTACTTCCGGTAATTTCGCGATCGCTTTCGCGTGTTTCCACGGCTTCTCAAGACGTCGTTTTTACCTGTTTTTACACTGAGACACCAGACATCATTAGCGAAATGTAACTTTAATGAGCTGAGATCAATTAAAGTGCGGATAACCTTGTGAAGAATACTTCTCAAATCGCCTCCGAACATTTTTATAGTCTTTAGTGTATCGAGCCCCTTTCTACGGCTAACCCAACCTCTACTACCTTTAAAAAATATGTCTCGAACTTTTATAGTGTCACCATTCCTTGAGTACAGTTCAAAGCTCAGAAGACATTTTTCTGGTGGGCGTAAAACGAAATCGATTTTCATTTTACGCCCACTTTTTGGGCCCGCGGAAACTAACGAAGAAACTGGGCATGAAAAAAGTGCGATCGTTCGTTGGGTAGCTGGTAACTAAGAGATATGTAAGTTTTGGCGGCAAAATTGTTTCCATTTCGCTGTAATTTGTCACACTCGTGGAAAATTCTTCTATTTCTCTGTTTACACTAGTTTTCTGTGCGATCGATTGGACATGGCGTTATCAGTTGACAAGTGAGTGTCAGTAAAGCTGTACCTTATACAGCTAGACATAAAACATGATTAAACCAATACTTTATAGAGTAATGATACACTTCCACTTAAGGCTGGTGGTCTGTGTTTAGTGGTGCCTGTCACTTCCATGAAGAAATTGGAGGAGAGCTAACCAGTACAGGTTTGTATACATGCAATTATTAAAATAATACAAAAATAACAAATAATGATAAAAAAAATAATAACAATAAATGAATAAATTAATGCCACAAATGTGAATCATGGCTGCCCCTAATGACTTTCCAGCACCATGTTATAACCAACTGGCGGGATGCTGACCAATGAAGGCTATTTACAAATTGTAGAGTAGTTGAATTTGAGACTATGGAAGAAAAATCCAGATAGTGGCAGGGTGGAGGATTTGACCCCTAGTGGGCTAACTAATAGGCCACGCCTAGTTATTAATGGGCTTCCCATTGAGAAGTATTCTAGTTACTATAACAAACAAAAATAACAGTGCCCATGTTTGCATGAGGTATGTGACAGTAGTAATTTTGCACAGATAAACAAAGTCAATATCTCCAAATATGCTATTTTATTCTCCACTTCAGTAAAGTGTACAATGTGCCAACATGTCAGCAGCAGAACAATCACCATGTTAAATAACAGTATCGACATACAGGTAGATGTAACGGTTAACTTGCACTTTTCAATAACAGGTGGAATCTGAAATACAAAACACTGCATGAGCAGATGGTTGATTTTTTTCCTGCCATCAATCAAACAAAGTGGATCAAAATCCACCAATCACCGTGCACGAGCGTGACCTATTGATCCTGTTACTTTGTTTCTAAAGCTTCCAGTGCAGTCATTGACGGTAGCGAAAAATGCAACTGTCGGCAGTGATTTCAATTTCGGATTTGGCATGTTATAGCAAAGCACAGTAATCAACAATGATGGGCTATGCATAAAGGATTTGTGTCAATCATCAAGAATTTTGGTCATATTTGTGCAAACAGTAACTACATTTTAATATTAACAATTTATTCAATTTTCTCATTTACAAAAACGTTTCCTATCATGGCCTCTTAACCATCACCATACATAGTCAAATGGAATTATCTTTTCTTATTATAAAATAGGGGTCCTCCCAATCACTGGTTGAAGCACTCGATAATATACAGACAAAAATTCTTGATGGGGACAATCGATGCTTCTGCGAAAGGTTAGGAAGTCATGAATTTGCAATATGTCTCACAGAGATCATATTAGATTGTGTTTGCGTGTGCCCACAATACCTATTGTGCTTGGTGTTGTACACAGGTGTAATGAGCTGACCAGGGCTGAGAAAGACCAATTTGTTGGTAAATGGTCCAAAGTCCTCACATTCCATTTAAAAAGGTAGGTTTATTTCGAAGAATTGGTTTTGAAAGTTACATAATTTTGTGGAGATTTTTGTCTTAGCTTCTTGTATTTAATACCTGAACTCTAAAGACAAGGGATCCTTTTTTCCCTAATATTTGCAATAATATATTGCAGATTTGAGAGAATAGGAAATAACAAATTGAGGAAGAAATTTATATACCCTGCATGGTTTGACTGCTTACTACTGAATGAGCCATCAAAGGTATTATTATTTTTGATACAATAAGAAAGTAAAATATCATTTTGTTAGAAAAGCTGTAAGTAGTGACATACCCTAATTATTGTCTGTACTATCATTACCGGTATATAGCTTTCTTTTAAGAATATTAGTATTATAGTTGAACCTCCGCCAATGCACAGCTCCCGTAAGTGGACACCTCTCAAAAGCAGACACCTGTGCTTGGTCCCAAAGGTGTCCGCTTATGGGAGGTGTTCACTTATGGGAAGTTTGATTGTAGTAATTTTGATCTCTACAAATAAACTGGGTTGACATTCAAAAAGGAAAAGTGATGAAATAGTCCACTTAGCTTTGTTGACCAGCTGATACAGGTATGAACAGGAACAACTTGGCTAACACAACGATCATACTTTATTCAGGCTGTCGGCCATGTTTTTTACACACAACTCACACTCGTTCCCATGCGCAACACCACTGACCAATTACAGCAGTCCTACCAACAGCTTGAAAGAAATACTCCCTTGTATTTATTTTGGTTGGTTGTTTAACTGTAACTCTATAGAAAAGATGTATAAATTCATACTTTCCTTATTTTCATGGTAACATTTGTGAAAGTTTTGGGATAACCTGAAACAGGCCACTAGCTGATGAAACACTTGCCTTCTGTTCATGTTTCCCACAACTTCCACTTGCCATATCCATCCCCATTTATAGAAATTGATTCAGGTTAGAATTAACAACATTACAGTCTGCAGGCTCTCTGACAGTGACCACCTCTTTTAGCCAACCACTTTTCCTGACATTAAATAGGAGGTTGCCTATACCAGTATTTGAGAGGTTCCACTGTATTACCATTTAAATGTTTATCTAAGAAAGGGTACACAACTATAGAAATAGTTAAGATTATCCCTTCTCTAATTGTTTATACTATAATTTTTTGCTTACATAGAACAGCAATATGTACAAGTTGCAAAGTGTTGTTGTACATAGTGGTACTAAGTGCAAATGTGGCCACCATTATAGCTACTGCAAGGTGGACCAGAGGTGGTTCTGTATGAATGATGAAGTGGTATGTTAAAGCCATACATACAGTTTCTTACTTTTACATTTTTTTGCAGGTTTCTTGTGTATCACATAACGAAGCTCTTGGGCAAGAGGCTTATCTTCTTTTTACGTCCTTCAAAATAATCATGATACAAAAGAGATTAGCCTTAATTTAAAAGGAGGGATCCCAGCCTAAAAAGATGTGCATGTGTGTAGGGGGGGAGGGGTTTGGGGGGGGGGGGGCATCGGTACAATTTAGGGACAGGACGATCAATAATTTTGCCAACAATAGAACAAGGCCAATATTCTGCCATCTTGACCTAAGCTTGGCCAATAAAAGATTTATTATATGCATCCATGAGTAAACGGGTAACAGGTAATCCTAAGTGGGCAAGATGGCTCCATCTTGATCAGGTGAGTAGCCAATCAGAGCACAGGATTCACTTCACCTTGCAAGCGATGCAATAAAATTCCAAATTATACAGTTATATAGTTATTGTGGGTTCCAAAGGGGGGTGACAAGTTAGAAACAAGATCAGAATAATTTAACAGCCAGCATTAATTACTTTGTTAGTTATTAGCAGGCAGACGGTGTACACCAGAAAAATGTGGAAGAGGAAGCAACTCAAAATGGAGTCTGCTTCAATGGACAATCAGTGCTTGACCCCAATGTTCATTAGATTTAACCACACCATCACTAGACTTAACAGACATTACAGACAACAGCAGTCAAGTTGACAGTATTGATGAAATGCATCCAATCCACCCCATAGCAGAAGGTCTTTAGACAAAGGTCTATGAAGTGTGCAATGACATTGTTTCAAAATTAAAGAGTGGGGATGAAAATTTTATTGTGGGAGTCAGCTAGTTTGTTTCAAGGTATGAAAAACTCAAAGAAGGGAGTACCTGTAGCGTGATACCTCGAATTGCATCTGCGCTACATACTTTTGCAAGCCGTCACCTTACCAGATTCCAGACTACAACCAAAAAAAAAAGGATTGGAAAAAGAAGAAAGCTAGGTGCAATCTACAGTAACAGGCCAGTGAAGAAAGGGGATTTCCTGAAGGATGAAGAAAACTCGAGCAGACTGACCTCCAAAACCATTTACAAGAAAGGCTGAGGATGAGGGCAATGACAGTGATGAATTTGATCGGTTTAGTCTTAGATTTCGTGTCAGGAAACGACCAAAGGTACAGAAAAGAAAGCATGATCTTGCAAGTAACATTGCAAAAAATCAGCAAAAATTATTCTGGAAAGTGTTAACAATTTAGGGAAGTGGTTGAGCTTAAAGAATCACAAGTAAGAGGATGTGACTGTGATTAACAAGGTTAAAGGAACACACATTCAATTACAACCAGCATTTGAGGGAGTTTGGGAGAATTTGAAAGTTTATGCAAGGCAAAGGGGTACCCAAACTCCCTCAAGTGTCTGCATCAGTCTATGTAAACACATGCACAATTTTCTATTTACAAGTTTTGTGATTGGTTGCTTTTTGCATACCTTGATTGCACTTGATTACCCTCTGTATAAGCAGCTGTCCGTATTCAAACGAGCCGTACAAGAGTTCAACATTTATGTCTTAATTCATTTCCAGTCCCTTTTCTTGTAATCTTTCATGCCCAGTTTTCTCGTTAGTTTCCGCGGGCCCAAAAAGTGGGCGTAAAATGAAAATCGATTTCGTTTTACGCCCACCAGAAAACTGTCTTCTGAGCTTTGAACTGCACTCGAGGAATGGTGACACTATAAAAGTACGAGACATATTTTTTAAAGGTAGTAGAGGTTGGGTTAGCCGTTGAAAGGGGCTCGATACACTACATACTATAAAAATGTTCGGAGGCGATTTGAGAAGTATTCTTCACAAGGTTATCCGCACTTGAATTGATCTCAGCTCATTAAATTTACATTTCGCTAATGATGTCTGGTGTCTCAGTGTAAAAACAGGTAAAAACAACGTCTTGAGAAGCCATGGAAACACGCGAAAGCGATCGCGAATTTACCGGAAGTAATGTTGTGTTACTCTACTTGACTTGCTAGTTACCAGTCTGTCACGGTAACTGTCCGCCATCTTGAAGTGGGCGTAAAAAAAAAAATTGCCCTCCCCGGACCCCAGGCCGCATTTGCTGCATTTTTCGCCGAAGAGTCTCCGGCGTGGGTTTCCAAATCGCTCGGCTGGCACACGATCGTGGTCTTTGGCGTAGAGTGGCGTAACACGTAGGTAGTGCCTGGCGTAAGATTACCCTTTCAAATGGACTGCCGCGTCGTTATCAAAAAATATTCAGGATTTCTCTCCCGCTGTAGGATTTAGCCGCACCGCCAGCCGCTTGGCGTAGAACTTCGAAACTCTCTGGGCATCTTCGGCGTGGGACGTACACGGAATGCCACCTTAAATATTTGGCTATGAAACCCTCCCCCCCCCCCCCCCAAAAAAAAAAAAAAAAGAAAAAACTTTGCAAAACGTTGTGTCTTGACATGATGATTACATTTTGATAGTAAAAGAGCTCGTTTTTTAGTTAAAATCAATTGAAGCTAAATTTAGTGTTATTTTTAACAGGTTATATTGTTGCCATGGTAACACATAAAGTCCAGGATATAGCTATAACTTGTTCACCAAGCCATTTGCTTGATAACATTATCAGTTGATAGAGGGTGGGAATATTGACCCGTCAAAGATTAAGTGCTGGAGAGTGCTGCAAAGCGGTGCCAGCCACCTTAAACTATGATTATCAATTTGGTCATTTTTCTTTCCTTCGGTGCAACAAAGAAGAAACAAATATAAATAACAAATTTTTCGGCAAAAATAGGTTACAGCAACGAGAATAGCTCATCAAAGTTACTTTAGAAATTCTGTTACCAAAAACTATTCACGTGAATCTTGCATGTCAGGTTTTTGATGAACAAGGTTCCAAAGACAAATTCGTGTTCAGTTTTTATAGCTTTCACTCTGCACCAGGGCCGGGTTGTTCAAAAGCCGATTAACGCTAATCCACGATTAAAAGTTAACCGAGGTTTTCATCTCGCTCATTGAAAGTGATTTTAAAGGCTCATTTTAAGCTAGTGGTAAAGAAAAGTCTAAGGCAAAACTTAAGGACAAATATCTTTCGGACGAATCCTTATGGATTAGTAAATATACTCGAATTAAAGTTCACGTTAAGCCAGGATTAGATTAATCGGGCTTTGAACAACTGGGCCCAGCAGGATTCCATGACTTCCTGGTTTGCATACAATTACAAGCTTTTGAATTTCCCTCCCGGTCATTGTTTGGGTTATCCCGATAACCCATAATGCACTTGATACCTTTTAAGGAGTCGATGTGATACGAATACAGCTAATCTTTGATTCAAATGCAGCCATAAGTGAAACACTAGATTGAACATACATTTAAACTTAGAAAAGATGACATCAAAAGATGCTTTATGGTGCCTTACATTGTGTATAATCTTAAAATTCGATGATTTTTCCACTATAGAAAGTGGACCGGCTAAAATGGCACTGCACTGTAGTTACTGAAAGAGAACACTTCTGTTTCAGACGTATAAAACGCCCCTAGGTATGAGTACTTGTTATTTGAAATTAGTAACTAAAGAACCATATGTGCGAATTTTACGGCTTCAGGTTCTCTAGAGGCTTAAAGCTGGTGGGCTGCACGGCTGCAAAACAGACAAACTCGGGGCCGTTGGTGGAAAAATACTTCGGGCTCCGACTTTCGAGGTTCCAAAGACCTCCCTTTCTCCCTCCGCCGTTGGACTTTGTCTAACAAACATGGAATTAAGTGTCATTAAAACGTAGCCTGCAGAAACAGCGTTATTTATTATTATTATTATTATTATTATTATTATTATTATTATTATTATTATTATTATTATTATTATTATTATTATTATTATTATTATTATTTATTTATTTATTTATTTTATTTATTTTTTTTTTTGCGTTTTTCAATTCAGGCGAGCGGAGGCAAGCACGAAGCGAGCGCGGAGTGCGAGTTACGCGCGATCGGGAGGGGCGCGTGACTCGCGCCTCGTGCTTGCCTCCGCTCGACTGAAAAACGGGGGAAAATTGCGTCCGTTCACTTTGGTAGGATGACAGTCATTGTTATCGAAATTGAAATCATGTAAACAAGTACAATTGCAGTTGTCTTTGCCTAAGTTACGTTTCAATACCGCAAACCTTTCAGCTTTAACTATTATTAGCTAATTGGAATAGCAGCTGTTTGGTCAGAGCTTCCTGTCTGCAAAGCCGGTGAATTGCTGGTTTTGCTGCTAGTTTTAACTTCTAACGAAGCAAGAACAACTCATGATCAGTTCAATGTAATCATCTACGAGGTAAGTATGTCTTTCAAAATTAAGTTCAGTTCTACATTTTCGTAATATCAATACTTTCAAAATTAGTTTCAGACAATATAATATGAGTAGACTTGAAAATCCAGTCAATGCTACAGTACAGTTTCTGACATTTTCCTTGACAAAACAGCCAAGCCTTTCACAGGCTACTCTCACAATCTGTGGGGTGTTGAGATGCATTTTAGTTTTCTTTCTAATATTAAAACAGAAAAGGAAATTGCATGACTAACATCGTCGTTTTATAGATTAAAAACAAGAAAATATTAGTAAATAATATAGTAAGCATCGTTTGAGAACTCCGTAGATAAAGCAAAAAGGTATATATGTCAGAAGAAGTTCCAAATCATTAAAGTGACTCCTAAGGTGATCGGATAGCGAGCTTGCAGTGCCTAGATATATGTTACATTTTGCCTTTAAATTCTGTTTTTGTAAGCTAGTATACCTGACTTTGCAGTTTTTCTTAAAGTATTGCCATTTACAATAATAGATATCAGTATACCAAGATCCAAACGAAAAGCATAATCATTGTGAAACTAAAATGTATTTGTGTTAAGAAAGTATAGCAGTCGTTAAAATTCGAGTCTTATCTGCAACGTTAGCTGAAATAAGAGGCCAGGAGAGAAGAATTTCTCAGCGCAAAAATCGTACAGGGAGGTAAATACCGACTGCTTAAATTATCACGAGAGAAAAGCGCTACGCCAACGAAAAAGATATTAAGGTCAACCTTGCATTATATCCAAGTGTAAGCCTGGGTGTGTAAGCAATCATTTGTATGCGCGATAACACGGCATGAATATTCAGGCTCAGAAATGACTGGGCATTTTGTAAAAATTTTGACCTAGTGCTCTTTACAAAAGAAGGCTGAGAAAGTGGCATTTTTTTGAACTCAGAAAGCTGTAACTTTAAATCGCATTACAAACTAAATGTAAATCTAGTTCCCTTCTTTCGACTCAGGATAAGTTTTTACCGCTCATTTACTATGCAAGAGGTAGACAAGTGCTTGAAAACATTTCTCTCGCTGTAGTACTTCCTCCTCACAAAAGTTAAGCAGTTTATCGTCGACTTCATCGTATAGTTTGAGGACAGGGGTTTCTTCCGGTTTGCTGGCTGATAATGTTAAAGAAATAAAACAGTTTTATTTGCTCATAACAATATGTTTCGCTTCCACTCTCATCAAACAGAAATTTATCACCTGCAGCTATCAGGTATCTTTCCATCCTCTAAATTTATGAGTAATATGCAATTTATGTTACAAAAAAACTTTGTCCATCATAAACAAAGGGAGCAAAGCTAAAACAAAACCGAAGAATGGTGTTAAGTTTGCAAAAGTCTTACTTGAATCCTCTCAAGTTTAATAATATGGGGAGTAAGGTTTGCCAAATTTTTACTTAGCGGCTTAATTATCCATGTCACTCTGTCACTCTGGCAAGTTTGCATGCCTTCGTCTGATTGTTAGATTAAGTAATCAGAATATTAGCTGACTTAAAGTTTCCTCAATTCAACTGATTAGTTAGCATCTGGTGTATAGTCACCCACTATTTTCAGCTTGATGCAGACTGAATAAGATGAACAAATAACAAAGTGTCAGACAAATAGATGAACTGAGAGATGACATGTTAATCTTGTGCGAACTGTAGAGACAAAAAAAAAAACAGAGGAAGAAGAAAGGAAACCTGTGTATCTTACTTAACAAACATTCTCTTATTAGGCTACTGCTCCAGGTACAACACTGATGAAACAGAGTTATATTCTTGTTCTGCACAGAACCTTAAATGCATGCTGAGTGCAGTTTAGTTTTCCAAATGGCCTCCAACATGAAATGCTCCAGTCTTCTTATATTATTTTCTTCCCGGATGCAGCTCATCTACAAAAACGTCTAATGGATCAGACACGATTTGCCAGGAGAGTACAAGAGTGCACATTGCAGTGCGCATAAGCCATAACATGCCCTTCTCATCCATTTCAGGATTCTTATATTTGCGTTAACTTTACCACTTTAACTTCCGAGAAAAGCTGACATCTTAAACTTTAGCAATCTCCCGACAATGGTAATTACTATAGATTAGCATAAGGAGTTATAAAATTTGGCTACAGAGACTCAATTTAGATAGCCTGCGTGCAGACGTCTCGAATTTCGACGTAGGAAGAAATACGAGACGTCTGCACGCAGGCTACAATTAGGCATTGTAATTTGCCATGTGCCGCTCGCATAACCTTTTACTAACAGCGGGAAATGCGTATGGACAATAAAACAGGGATAAATTTAAATTAAAAGCGTTATTCTTAATTGCAGGATGCTGACATGCGAATTATTTGTGTGTTTGTGTGCTCATACCCCCAACTGTCTTTTTTTGCCCGCAGACTTCGACGGGAATTGTAAGAAAATAAAAAGATCACAATCTAAGAAGGCGCCAGACCCATCAGTTTTAAAAAGCTTTAAATGTGACTAATAATGCTCAGTTTCATTTCTGTACCGCTGTATGTACAGGCAGCCCAAGCTCAATATCAGAGAACCGTTGAATTATAAGGATTTGTATGGGAATACAACGGATTTGTGTAAGATGGTAGAAAATATCAGCGTTTTGTCAATAAAGTCAACTTACCCTGTTTCTTCTTGTATAGTTTGCCATTTACCAGCTTTTCAAGCCGATTCGAACCGATTTCGGCGAGTTAGCGTCATTCGGGTTTCCACTGTTGCTTTTAGTTTAAAAAGCCGTGAGATCAAAAAATTCCCATTTGCGACATTATCCCGCACGGATCTCACGAAGGTAACTGTTTAATTTATTTTAATGTAGATTTTGTATGTCGAAATTGATGATGGGAATAGAATCTGAGTTTCCTAAAGAGACCGAGCTTTTACTGAACTAAAATTATGTTGTGAGCATTCATAGATCCCAAAAATCTACATGGATATTTGTAGTTCCTAAATTTTCCCCTCAGCCTAGCTGGTACGTGGTAATGTTGACATGTGATACGTCAGATTGCGAAAAAATGTTGTTTTTCCCGTCTCTTAGAATGTTTTCCATCAGCCAGAAATGGCCGGTTAGACCGGCCAGTCTGTAAATTTAATCTGTCATTTTACAAGGGATGGTGCTGTAACAATCACTCTGGAAATGTTACGTGCTATTTTGAAGAAATTTGAAGGACTAGGATAAAACTTATCCTTAAAATTGGTATATTCCGTTTACGAACTTACCAGGCTGGCCGGCAAGTTCTGACAAATAGAAAGCACCCTAACAAGATACGCACGTTTCGTCTTTCTTAGTTAATTCAGTTGTCAAAATGGTTCAGTGTCGCCCTGTAGTGTTAAGGTAGTTAAGGCCCGGTATAATACTGTAGATGGCTGTAGATATCGTAGAATCATAAAATACACGTGAAATACCTCATGCGTGCCAGCTTCAAGACAAACTGATTCAATACCTTTGTTTGTTACTAACTGCTTTGTGAATACTTAAATTGGTTAACATTATTCGAAAGCAGGTCCTGAAATGTATTTGAATAAGGTATCAGTCGATATCTTACAATTATGTCTCGGGCTTTTATAGAATTTACCGAAAAGATGTTTAGAGAGTTTCTTTTTTAGTCTTGCAACAACGTATTCGTATTTTTATAAAGCACTGAAAAAATATCGATATGTTATTGTTATTATTAATAATATTTAACATACACGTACCCACTGAAGTATAGCACGCAAGACGTGTTTTTATCAAAAAATACCCATCGACGTAATCCGGTCATAATGATACGAGAAAAATAAGTCTTTAATTAAATAAGACGCGTATAAGACATGAATTGACCCTTTTATACGAAAGCGACTCTTAAAGGAAGCGAAGTACTTGAATAAATTTTTTTCTGCCCTTAATACTCGTCGCTTAGCTACGAAAGGCTCATAGCGGTGTTTTTGTGTCGCACAAAGTGACCAGCCATGATTCCAAACAAAGAACAAGAAGTAGACAGCTTTTCAATGGGATAACAGAGCCCCTCCCCCGCTTAAATTTTGTGCTCAAAAGAAAATAAGTTTGCATAAATAACATAGGCGGCATCAGCAGTTCGAAAGATAGACAAAACAAGTTCTACGAGCCTAAGCACTAATTATGAGCTTTCAGACAAAGAAAAATTGCTTCACGAACTATTTGTTGGTTTAAGACATCATAAATTTATAGGACTTCTTCTGAGTGATGTTGAATCCATGGTTGATATTTCAAAGAAACTTTCTTCACCTGTATACAACGTGAAGTGAGCCAAGCACATTGATGGAAATCTGAATGAAGACATCAGTATTGATGGTGGCTCAAGCCTCTGTTCTAACGAAGGTGCGCTGCGCGGGGGCAATTTTACAATTTAGCTCAGTGTTGTTGTCCATTTTATATCTTCCACGCTTTGTTTCTATGGAACGCCAACACTGAACTGCAAGAAGAAAAAAGGATGTTGATGCGGTTAAATTTATTGGTTAATTGTCACCTTCTAAGAAATGCTAGCTTTGGCTATTTTTTATTTATTTATTTATTTATTTTTATCTTTTTTTTAAGTTTGAATTATTTTTTTTTTTATCTTATTGTAAGTCAAACAGCGAAAACGTTACGGAATGTTTCTCTTCGTTTTTCAACCAATTCAGTCTGAGTTTGCAGTGGAACTCCGTACATTAGTACGACATATATTTGAATGTTTGTATTGCAGGATCGAATGTTTGAATTGAAGGATTGAATGTTTGAATTGAAGGATCGAATGTTTGAATTGATAGTTTGAATTTTGACACTAAAAACGCGCCATAGTATGGAAACCTTCCCCTAACAGATTCTCAAGCATACACTTAGGAATGGAGAATGATGGTGCTCCACAATTTGCTTGGACCTTTCTCAGTGCCTCTCCTCCAAACCTTGCACACTCGATTCGTAGAGCCATGATATCCCTTCGAGAGGTTACTCCCAGGCTTTCCAGCTCTTGTACTGACTGCTTACAAACAAGATCGGGTGTTATTTTTTCCCGCCAAAATTTCTCTGCCAAATCTCCAAGATTCACTTTCTTCAACACGGATGACATAGAACTGGCTATGGTGGAAACCTGGCTTCTTCACGAGAACACAGAATCAAAATGGCGACGCGTAACGAGGAGGCTTGGGTTCTACGATTCTCGCGACGCATTGAGGGTATATCATCATAAAGTTTGTTGCACAGCGAACATACACCGTATAACGAAGTTTTGACTGCACATACTGATACTTGCACTGTATATATCAAAGAAAGCACAGGATATAATGGGAACTAGAGTGCGTATAACGAAGTTTTGACTGCACATACTGACACTTGCACTGTATATATCAAAGAAGACACAGGATATAGTGGGAAGTAGAGTGCGTATAACGAAGTTTGCACGTAATATATTTGTGTATACACTACACATAAAAGGAGAATGCCTCGATACAAACGCAATAGAACTGCACATAATGACGTGACGTCTGCTCCATAGCGAACATCCACAGCTCATAATCATTCTATCGGTAATCAATACTGCGTTAAGGTTACTTCCATGTTTCGCCAGTGCCTTCAGGGAAATCTAGCATACGCGTGCTGCTTTCGATAAAACCACGGAAAACTATGTATCACTGTAAAGCTGATAAATTGAAGTTTGAGAAAATATCACTGTTTTTTTATTTTGTTGGATACATAAGCGCTCAGAGGCCTGCAAACTCAATACTAGCGACGTGTACTTAACTGAATTGCCCACTCTCACGTAAAGGCGCACAACCAAACAGACTGCACAATATCAATCAGGAAATAATAGGCTAACAAAGTGTGTCAGGCTTTTTCTTTATTCCTATTGGTTTGTGAGAAAACCCATCCTAAAGATGGACAATAGAAAATTTTTGTAGTTCCGTAAGATGTTAACACGTCACAGGAAAAATATTTTGAACTTCATAAAAGCCTGACACACTTTGATGCATTAATATCTGATGACCATTTTGGCCACATTTCGTTGAAATCTGGCAAATCTACATACCCTATTAATTCATTTGAAGATGGGGAATTCGCACAAAAACAAAAGCCGTGTTTTCGGCCTTGAATCATTTTCCGAGTTTTCGCACCTCATCAAAATACTTGTCAACGTGCTCACGCCGCCGGCCAATCAAACACAAAAAAGCCTTCGCTGGGGAGTTCTGTAAGCATTTAGTGTTACTGTAATATTGTAAAGCGATTTCATGGGAAAAGTTAAGTCTGGAACGAGAGAGCCACCGGCGAAACCAAAACAAAGAAGAAAACGGCAGATAGACGCAGCCGGCATGAAACTGGCAGCCCCAGCGGAGTTGACACGAGGCACGCACTTCTCACCGCTTTCAGTACACGAGGCTTCGCGCTGAGGTTCGCTTTCAGCCGGTCAGCAACGGCGAAAGTGGCTGAATTGTCGCCGGCATCTTCGCTTTTGGACTCCGAACTGATGTTCGACTCTCCACTATCCGTTTTATCGTCCTCGAATTTCTCTGCTGCCGAGGCAGTTATAGAAAATCTGACTGGTTGTACCAAGAACCTTTGTTGCTCTCCGCCAGAGAAGAACCCTTGTTGCTCTCTAGTTTCGCTTTCTTCATAACAGCCTTTTACGCAATGCTTGAATCCAAAATGGAACGCTGTTTCACAGTAACATTTTACATACAACGCCGTGACATGCGATGAACACGATGTAGACAAAAATATGCAAATTTGCCGGTAATTCGAGATCGCGGGTAAATTTTGCCGCGTAATATCTCAACACAGTCCCGCATAAATTGGATTATGACACCTTCACTCGCTCACCGCTTTTCCTGCAAAACTTTGTTTTTCAGAAAGTTCGCGTTCTTTTTAAGATTTCTAACGGCCGTTTTCACGAAACTTTGCATCCCTTTCTTGTTTCAACAATTATCTAAAAAAATGTATTTGAGAAAAATTCGACCTTCCTTCCCTATAAGTAACCTTAAGCAACCAAGCGTAGGTGGTCGCTTACGCACCAGTGCAGACCTAACACTTTAATCATGAAGTCCTTAAAACAAAATAATTTAACCGTTGACAAAAACACCGAGATTTTTTGGTCAATTCAACTTTTTCTCATTCGTTTGCAGTGTTTTGATGCCTTGGCACTGAGGATATGAGCGTTTTCATGTGGACCCGGACACGCCCACTCCAGTACTGAATTGACTACTAATCATAGAGGAACAAGTATAGAGGAACAATATTCAGCGTCGAACTGGAATCAGCTGATTTCGCATACAGAATTTTCATCCAGCTGTGATGAATCCAATTCAGGAGCCGCTAAACAGCACAGTGATCGGTACAAACCAATCAAACCAATCAACAGACGGCCTTCCAGTGACCAATGTGGAGGTGATAGCTGAACTTGTTCCTATCGCGTTGATAATAATTATTATAAACATGCTGGTTGTTGTAGTGTTTCTTAAAACGAAAAGGCTACGACGTACACCAGCTAACTACATTCTCTTCAGCTTTTCAATAAGTGACCTCATGACCGGAGCACTGAACATTCCTCTGTTTCTGATAGTGTTTTACACACCTGTCATCTCTTCTAGTACAGTACGGTTCTACTTAGGCTTCCTTGTGACTGTTCTCCACACAGTTACAGCAGTTCTGTCTATTTATCACATATTGATTGCTACTTTGGAAAAGTACCTGTCGGTCGTCTGGCCTGTTACCCACCGCCTCGCCACAAAAACAACAGTGAATGGCGTGTTGTTGATGCTTTGGTTTATCTCAGTGCTGCTTAGCTTTATTCCTTTTATTTGGATCAAGAAAACCATGGATCCTTCAGGAACTAAATATTTTCTTGGCTACATCATCTTTTGTTTTGTCGCTGTGTTTGCCTTGCCATACAGCTTTATAATTTACGCCTTTGTCAAGGTCTTTCGAACCCTTTCCGGTCTCCTAAAGCGAAGATCAAAACGTCCCTCAAGCCGCAAGAAAAAACAGGCTCGAGAGAGGAAATGTATTGTATTATTTGTTACCATGGCAGCCTTATTTGTCGTTTGTTGGTTGCCATGGTTTCTATTAATGCTCCTTCTTACTCTTGATTTAATTCCACCAACTTTTTATATTCCGGGCCATGTTATAATTTTAGTAAGGTATGCAACATCTTTTATCAATCCACTGTTGTACAGTCTGTTCCGACCAGATTTTTATGCAGCCCTGAAACAGTTGTTGAAAAAGTGAAATAATCTATTGCTGCCTATACATCTGTGACAGCAGTTTGCAGATGGCCTTCAGATGGCCTTGTAGCAGATGGGCCAGTCCCTGTCAACCACCTATTTTTATTTCTTTTGGATAATCTGAACAACTCCCATAACGTTTAGAATGAGAGCTCAAAAGCTAACAAAGATGATGAAAGTAACCAATCCTAAATATTGACAGGGATGAAAGCAACGCAGCATAAAGTACATACTAACTCAAAAGAAAGTTATCACTAAATCCATTTGTAGTGTGCCGGCTTATCTTTCTGGAACTTTCTCATCAGTGCTTAATAGTTAACCTCCCTCAATCACATTCCCTTCTTTTCAGACGCTTCACAAATTCTTTAGTTACATTTTAGTTTCGGCAAACACAATCATGCTGGCTTTTACAATAATGATTTAAACGTAGGAGAAGAAGGCCCGAAAATGACCTACAGTGCAACTGAGTGGTTTTAGGTGCCGAATGGCGTGCCAGTGCTTGCATAGATAAGATCAGTTTTCGGTAATTTAAATTGGGACACGCTCTAAGACTAATTAAAACATTTTAACTTTTGGACGAATTTTTTAGAACTGTTTCAATCCATGCTTCATGATGAGTTTCACTCGCTCATCCCTTCATCAATCTCAACTATTTGCTTAAGATTGTACTCACGTAAACATTAAAAAATATATATATCTTAAACATTTAAGAACATTTAACCAAAGCGGATAGTCAACAAATTGTTATCATTGAATAAAGTATCGTTTTGGTTTGTAAAATACACAGTCGGCTGCAGCCGTTTCTTCTGGTTAACAAGTTGAGATTTTGATCGCCTAATTCTTATTATTTGTCGCTGGCAGGTGTTGAATGTTTACACCCCAATACTAATAGTAGTTGCAGATATAAGAGATGCTGAGTTTAAAAGATTCATAGAGTCATTAAAATATTTTAGCCCAGTTAAAATTACACGATCCTCTATGTCGAACGTTAGTTCCACAAATTACTGACTTGGGGATTTCGCTGTTCGGGAACGTTGCGAGTTCGATTTGGGAATGTTTACTGAATGTGGAGAAACCGGAGATAAACACGAGGCACCTGTCATCAGACTAAGAAGCTAATAAACATTTATTCATTGCGTTCTCGTTCAAAACACCACACTCAAAGCGAGTTTCAGTTATTAACCCTTTCCAGGAGTTCGAGATTGAAAACGTGAAAAACTGATCATCGACCAGGTTATCGTCAGCTGGTGTTCGTTGTTAAATGAAGCTAAATATATTTGTTTACATTTTGATAACCGGCCGGTTCCTGAAAGGTGTAATAGCTCTATTCCAGGAATAAATGTGCCTTATTCCAGGAATAACTTTATCCCCGGAATAAATTCTGTTCCTATAAGAAGGAATAACACTATTCAGGGAATAAATCTGGGATAAATTTATTGCACCTCGCGAGGTGGTAATAAATCGCTATTCCAGGGATAAATCTGCAAAAACAAGATGACCGACATGTTGTTGTTTAGTCGCCTTGCTGATGTAAGACGAGCCAGACCGCGGCGTTTTAGGCTTTTTAATCGGTCAGTATAAAATGCAGACTGCAGACTGCAGATTGCAGACTGCAGATTGGGTATAAAATGCAGACTGAGACCAAAACCGCCTCTTCGTCAAATACAGGATACATTTTGAATTTTTCAACTTAACTTAGTGTAATACAATCGTCTTTCGAGATCATTTGCCATGAAATATTTATTTGACATTTTTATATTCTTTTCAAAAAGCGTGAACCTTGAAATAAAGAACCGCAAAGCATGACGTATGTGACGTCATGTTAGTCACGTGACCTCTTGGCCATGTGCTTTGCTTTTGTTTAATAAAGCATTGAGTTGTTGTTTAGTTATGGCTGTTGGTCGTCTATTTATCACTCGTTGCGCCCCTAGAATAGCGTAACGTTACATGGTGTCAGACGTGGTAGTCGTCGTGTTGTAGAAAGCCGCTGTAGAGTGAATTCAAGCTTTCAAAGCCTCAATTGTGTGAAGATTGTGCTTCAACGCGCCGCCATTTTGAATCCACGGACATGCCGGACGAAGCAGATGCTTCTCCCGTTATTAGCCCGCCGCAATCAAGGTTTATTGCCAATGTATCACTTCCCCAGAAATTCGACACTAAAGGAAACCTGGCTGCCAATTGGAAAAAGTGGGTACAGGTTTGGAAAGCGTATGAAATTGTCACTGGCTTGGACAAACAACCTTCAACGCTTCGTGTCGCCACGTTTATCACGTGTATCGGTCCAGATGCGCTGGAAATACACACTGGTTTGCCGTTCTCGTCGGACGCTGAGAGGGAAAACATGGATAAAGTGCTCGAGTTGTGGCAGAACTACTGCATAGGACGAACGAATGTGATTTATGAAAGATACAAGTTCAATAATCGTTCACAACAAGCAGATGAGTCGGTTGATGCATACACAACAGCGCTTCGCACACTTGCCGAAACCTGCAAATTTGGTTTGTTAAAAGATGATTTAATCCGAGACCGTTTAGTCTGTGGTATCAGGGACAATGGTCAGAGGAAAAAGCTTCTCCAGGAACCGAAATTAACTCTGGAAAAATGCCTTGATAGCTGTCGAGCAGCCGAAGCGACTAAATTGCAAGTCCAAGATATGTCAAGTCAAGGCAAGGAGTCAAGTGAAGTCAACGCGCTCAAATCATCTCGTCCAAAGTCACACACCAGTATGGTCGACGACTGTAAATTTTGTGGCAAGTCTCACGAAAGAAATAGAGAAAAGTGTCCTGCTTTTGGCCAAATCTGCAAGAAGTGCAAGAAAGAGAATCACGTAGCGAGCAAGTGTCATCTTCATGGAAAGAAGAGTGTCTCTAAGGAAAAGAAGCCAAAGGCTACGAAACCTAGCTCCAAGAAAAGCAATTGGAAGAAAGTAAATGCTCTTGAAGCCGTCACTTCGTCAGAGGAAGAACTTTTGGCTGTAGACCTCTCCACAGAGGACGTTAATGTGAATACTGCTGAAGTGGTTGATGTCAGTGATTTCCCAAGTAAGCTATGCAGCTATGGAAATACAAGGAAAGACCGTAAAAATGCAGATTGACTCTGGTGCATCATGCAATGTACTCCCAAAGGAATACCTTCCAGAAGGAGCAGAGGTTCAGAAGACAAACAAGTTGTTGACAGCCTACAACAAGGAACGAATTCCAGCATTTGGAACAGCAAGAATCAGCATGCGCAATCCTAAGACTAGAAAGAAATACAATGCTGAGTTTGTTGTAGTGGATGGCAGTTATACACCATTACTAGGAGCTCGTGCTGCACAGCAGATGGGTTTCATTGTAGTCCAACATCACAATATCCATCTCTTGAGCAACAATGAAGTCTTCACTGCCTCACCGAGTAGTTCTCTTACTAAGGAGCAAGTGTTAACCGACTTTGGAGACCTCTTCAAAGGACTTGGAAAAATGGACGGAAAGTTACACTTAGAAGTAAATGAATCTGTCCCACCAGTTATAATGCCTCCCCGCAGAGTACCTGTCGCGTTGAAAGGAAACTTCAAAGAAGAAATTGACCGTCTTGTCAGTGTTGGTGTCTTAGAGAAAGTAGAAGAGCCAACTAAGTGGGTGTCCAGTGCAGTGGTCACAGCGAAAGCGAATGGGAAAGTCAGAGTTTGCATCGACCCCAGACCCCTGAATGAGGCACTCAGTCGAAGCCACTATCCTTTGCCTGTCATTGATGACATTCTTCCTGAACTTTGGAAAGCACGAGTCTTTTCCAAAGCAGATCTGAAAGATGGCTTTCTCCAGATCGAATTAGATGATCAGTCGAGCCGCCTAACTACATTTCAGACACCATGGGGCAGACATCGGTGGTTAAGGATGCCGTATGGAATTAGCCCAGCACCTGAATACTTTCAGCAAAAGCTAGATCAAAACCTGCAAGGATTACCTGGAGTCTACAGAATAGCGGATGATTTGCTGATTACAGGTCAAGGTGACACCAAGGAAGAAGCAGACAAGGATCATGATGCAAACCTTGTACGCCTACTACAAAGATGCAGAGACAGGAACATCAAATTAAACAAAGCCAAGTTCGACTTCAAATGCAGCCAAGTTCCGTTCATTGGACATCTGTTAAGCAATGAAGGAGTCAAACCTGACCCCAAGAAGATTGAGGCCATTGTGAAAATGGAAGCCCCCGCTGATGTCCAGGGTGTACAGCGTCTCATTGGCATGGTTAAGTACCTTTCGAAGTTTCTCAGTAACCTGTCAGCGTTATGTGAGCCTCTCCGCAAACTAACACACAAGGACGTTGAGTGGCAGTGGGCACAGGAACAAGAGGATGCCTTCCAGTCTCTAAAAACTGCTGTTACACAAGCCCCAGTCCTTAAGTATTTCAGTCCACAAGCTCAAACTGAAGGACAAGGTGATGCATCTCAAAATGGCCTTGGATTTGTTCTAATGCAAGAGGGTCAGCCGGTTACATATGCAAGTCGTGCACTCACCCCAGCGGAGCAGAGATATTCTCAGATCGAGAAAGAGCTTCTGGCTCAAGTCTTCGGGCTAGAACACAATCATCATTACACGTTTGGAAGACGAGTGATTTTGTGGACCGACCACAAACCTCTGGTATCAATTTACAAGAAACCCCTTGCTTCAGCACCAAAGCGTCTGCAGCGACTGCTGCTTCGACTCCAGCAGTATGATGTTGACTTGAGGTACAAACCTGGTTCTGAGATGTACTTGGCAGATACCTTATCAAGAGCTTCTCTAAAAAACATCACTCAGTCTAAAGTACAGGAGGAAACGGAGTCCATTCATGCAGCTGATTTTCTCTCTATCTCAGAGCCTCAGCTAACAGAAATTCAAGCAGAAACAGCTCAAGATGACACTCTCCAACAGTTAAAGAAGACCATTATCAGTGGATGGCCAGAAACTAAGAAGGAAGTCCCTGTGTCTCTCCACCCGTACTTCCTAGTTAGAGATGAGTTATCAGCACAAGATGGCCTAATCTTCAAAGGACAGCGTTGTGTCATCCCCTTGGGTCTACGCGTAAGAATTAAAGAGAAGTTGCATGGAGCTCACACTGGAATTCAGAGTTGCCTTCGCAGGGCTAGAGAAACTGTGTATTGGCCAGGAATGAACTCAGAACTAACTGATTACATTTCAAAGTGCGATATCTGCTCTTGTTATCAGTCAAGCCAACCAAAAGAGCCTCTCATCTGTCATGAAATTGCTGATCACCCTTGGCAGAAGATTGGAGTAGATGTTTTTACACTAGATGATACCGACTATCTCTGTGTGGTTGACTACTACTCAAGTTACTTTGAAGTGGACAGACTAGAGAGCAAGACTGCAGCAAACATAGCCAAGAAACTCCGCAAGCAGTTTTCAGTCCATGGAATCCCAAATCAGCTAATCAGTGACAACATGCCATTCAACTCTCAGGAATTCAAAGACTTTGCAGCCAACTACGAGTTCGAAGTCATTACAAGTTCGCCTGGCTATCCCCAGAGCAATGGCAAAGTCGAAAACACCATCAAGACTGCGAAAAACATCATGAAGAAAGCCAAGCAAGCCGGCACAGATGTTTACTTGTCCCTGTTGGATTGGAGAAATACTCCTACTGAAGGAATGTCAAGTTCTCCCGCCCAAAGGATGTTCGGTCGCAGAACAAGAACGCTGCTTCCCACCAGCAGTTCTTTGCTAAAGCCAAAGGTCCAAGAAGATGTGAAGGAGAAACTGATCAAGGAGAAGTCCAAACAAACCAAGTACTACAACCGGACCAGCAAAGAACTTCCACCCTTACAGTCAGGAGAGATTGTGCGAGTCGCCCCTAAACAAGGTGACAGAGAACGGAAGTGGTTCAAAGCGTGTGTTGAAGGACAAGTTGACATTCGGTCGTACGAAGTCCGGACTGAAGATGGCAAATTGTACAGGAGAAATCGACGACATCTTCGCCAGTCCAAGGAACCATTCGGTCAGTCGGCTGAAACCAGACTTGTCGTGCAACCCCAACACAACCAGACGGGCACATCACCCACAACAGCTGTACCAACCACACCCAAAGCCACAGGTCAACCAGTCCAAAACACCCCTGTTGATCTACCCAAGCAGACAGAGCCGGTGACAGTGTCCCCAAGCCAGGAGCCACCTCCCACAACAAAGCCAACCTCAGTTGTGCCAAGGAGTGGACGAGTCTCAAGGGCACCACAGTACTTACAGGACTTTGTTTAAGAACTTTAGAATGTTACCCTTGATGAAGTTGATTATTATTATCACCAAGTTGAAGTTAAGAGACTGTTATTTGTTATTTGACATTATTTGTTTCAGTCCGTTATGGCAACCTCATTTGCGAGTACTGCGTTTAGTGTACAACTTTCTTATTTCTTTTTTTTAATTTTTTTTCGCAAAAGGAAAGGTGTGACGTCATGTTAGTCACGTGACCTCTTGGCCATGTGCTTTGCTTTTGTTTAATAAAGCATTGAGTTGTTGTTTAGTTATGACTGTTGGTCGTCTATTTATCACTCGTTGCGCCCCTAGAATAGCGTAACGTTACAACGTAAGCAATAATGTTGACACATGACCTTTACTTCGCACGTGGTTGACCTTTTCGCCGCTTTGCGTCAACATGACATCGGCGACATCGGTAAGTGGTAGTCAGGGTGGCAGTAAAATAATGTTTTATGAATAAAATATGTGTTCATGTATTGCCAGAACACTGAAGGTATACAATTTGTCTTGGACAAACTTCGTTAATATTCAAAGAAACTAGTTAAAATCTGTCGATGTCAAATTGCTTGCCCCCTCAGAAATCAAGTCTGTTTCCCTCATAATAATAATAATTATGAAAACCGTCATGGGCGTAATTGTTTACGAACTAATGCAAAGCGATTAAGCTGGAGTCTTCTTTGTGAAGAAAGGGCCTCAGGAAATGAAAGCTACCAAATCAAGATAAAGAAAGCAAATTGTTGAGAAATGGGTCAAAAATAAGGTCAATTTCGTGGGAGATGATCTCGGAAATGTGATTGTGTGACACTTGGGTGAGTTGAAAATTGAAAATGTATCCTGTATTTGACGAAGAGACGGTTTTGATATCAGTCTGCATTTTATACCCAATCTGCAGTCTGCAGTCTGCATTTTATACCTAGTCTGCATTTTATACCCAGTCTGCAGTCCGCAATCTGCAGTCTGCAGTCTGCATTTTATACTGACCGGCTTTTTAATGCACATTTAGATGAATACTTAAGCGAGAAAGACGTCAAGTCAAGATTCCGTTTTGGTAGAGACTCCATAAATTATCTTGCTGATTTGTTGTCCGATGATTTAGCGAGAAACACCGCTCGTAATCACGCACTTTCGCCACTTGTACAAGTTCTTGTAGCCTTACGTTTCTGCGCATCTGGAAGTTTCCTAGAGGTAATCGGCGATACATTCGGGCTACCAAAATCCATGGTCTCACGATGTGTGAAACGTGTGGTAGAGAGATTCACCTTGAATTTTTTTCAAAATTTTCTCCCTCGCTGTAACGCTTACATATTTCCTTCGTACGCGTGTTTTTCGTTGTTTGGCGTTCCTTGAACTCTCTACCGGGTCTGTTCACTGTGCCCCTAAGAATGACAGACCTCTGAGAAGGAGCTTTGTTTTGTTTTTGTCAATCTATGCTGTTTCTTAATTCTCTTTTTGAAGTCAATTGAAAAACACCGCATGTAAAATAATCATCACA
>NW_028145697.1:2357500-2460000 GCF_977016875.1 Pavona decussata
CATGTAAAAAGCAAAACATAAACAAAAACAAAGGTAATAACCTTCGCTCATTTTATTAAGTTTTTCCACTTAATGACCTGTGTTGAACCAGGCACCGTTTAGCCGCTTGTATCTAGGAGATTAAATCACTTTGAGATGACATGCGGTCCTGTCATGAAACGAGTGTAACTATCCTTCGCACTATGATGTGATAATATCACAGAATTTTGAGACATCAATAGATGTAGATCAACAGAAGAAAATGTCTCCATTTGGCATTTTTAACGTTCATTTATACGATAGCCCTAGTGTTGGAGACAGTGAGTGGCTCAATTGTCAGAAAAAAGTTTCAATAAGTTGTGACGATAAAGGTGTAAAAGGACAGTGCCGTTCAAAGTCCTGTTACCAGAACTTATCTAACTCCACACCAGAACAAGAGGCTGAGCCCAGATGGTATTTGTTGAGTCCTCGATTCCCCACACTCACACTTTTCGTGGCTAAAACCACATTTGTTATTACCTTTCCACATTTTCTTTCCACCTATTGTTTTTTTCTGCATAATTCTTTTGCAAATGTCGGGCCTTGTTTCAAGTTTGTTTGCCAATACGATACTAAGTTAACCTTAATTTTCGTTTATATTTGATTTTTTTTGGAAGACACTGAGAATCTACACGTACACTACGCGCGATAACTGACATAAGAGAACTGTGTAATGAGCATGCGTGAGTGGAATGACCGCTGTATCAAATGTTACAAAAGACTCATAAAACCTTCAACCTTGTTACGCGGTGCTTGCGGGAAGTTTCAAGATGGAAAAGAATACTTGTATTCGCTAGACAAAGGACTTTTATTAGCAATGCAATGAATGTTATCATTGTAAGAGATTGTAACTTCCACCTACAAAGCAACATCAAATGACAAAATTGTGAGTGTTTCATCGAATGAAATTCAACGAAATTATTAAAACCAAAAGTACCACAAAATTAAAGAAAGAAAAAAATGAAGTAGTTATCGTAATTGTGTTTCCCTCACCAAGGAGCCAGCCGTGAAATGAGTTCAAACAACAGGTTGTACTGTTTTAGTGGGTCAGGACAAAAACATTTGGCGAAAACATTTAACTCAATGACTTTTAAGATCAATTTTTAGTTCTCAAAGACACGAAATTTATTGCAGTGCTTATTTGATGTGCTTCGAAAGCGAATCTTTATGTAGTAAAAGTAAGGCACTTTTACTATTTTGTAACCCCGAAAGCCGCATGACTGAAGGAAAACTAGTTTCTTTAAAGTTTGACCTTACGTGTTAAATCTTACCTATAATGCAAATTGCCTTGAAAAAAAGTCATTGAGTTATAAATAGTTCTATGTTTGCTAATTCAGTTTGAAGTCCCACTTGTAAGCAATGTGGATGTTTACTGTTTGCTTGCATTGTGAGTGAGTTTCCTAAGAACGGTGGCAACTAGTACGAAGGTATTTTGCGCCGTTGATGACTATGCAAGAAAAGCAGGTCTTAGCAAGGGCTATTGGGATACAAACAGAAAATTAGGACTTACCACACATTTTTCTTAAATCTTTTAAATACATAAGTCAAACAATGTATGGGAATTTTTTTCGAAATAGAAGTTTTATTTTTTCTGAAAATGCATGGTTATCTCTGCCCCTCCTCCAGTAGCCCTTACTCAGATCCGCTTTTCCTGCATGGTCATAAACAGCACGAAAATTTTTCTGTGGTAGGAGGCAACGTCACTAAAGACAGAAGTGACATGAGATGTTGATTCCTTTTTAGTTTTGGTTGTTTCATCCAATTTCGAGCGAATCCTGTTGAACAATACCTTCAAGCCGTTGAACTACCAACGAAACAAAGGCAAGATATAGCACACAATTTGCATCGCTGATGTGACATCTGTTCATACAAGATATCGATGGCTCCAGACAACTTTTTAGTTCGTAAAACCGTTGCATACTTCGGTAGTTAAGATTCTGCGATGAAAAAAATCCTAATTGTTTTGTCTTTCTATTTTTTTTCTCAGTTCAGTACGTTGTGCACCTATATGGTTTCCTAAAAGTATGGCGCAAAAATCCGAAGTGTTCACTTTCATGCTGTCTGGCTTGCATTCTTCCTCTACTCAGATTACCCGGGGAAATTGATAATTTGGTTGAAACAAACGTCATCAATAAACGGCTTCCTTCTGGAGATATTGAAATGCCTACGATCTCCACTGCAGTCCAAGACAGTGGTGCTATTGATTTCACTCTTGACGAAGGTGAAAAAGAGGACAGTAATATAGATCAGAACGAAAGCTGCAGTGATGCTAAGACACACGGAAGTGCGACATGTAAGGTCATTGATGAAGAAGATCAACAGAGCAATGATAACCAAGTGAAGGTGAAGGATGACAACGGCTAAGAATCTTCTGCTATGCATGGAAGAGACATTTCATTCAACGGCAATACCGTACAAAACAAAGGAGCAGTTGGAGTCAGTTCGGAAGAAGGTGTGCAAGATGATGGTATCTTAGGAGACGGACAGCATGACAGTGATACCCACACTATACTGAGGAAGACGAAAAGGAAAAGACATCCAAAGACGGTGCAAGACAGCGATTCGCTTCATTCTCCTCCTCATGATGAAGAAAAAGGTGATGGTAGGTCAGGGGAGGTGCTGCAAGACAGTTTTACTGAAACAGGGAAAAAGAAGGACAATGTACAAACCAATGATACTTCAGTGCCAGACATTGGACAACTTGATGTCTTGCCTAAAGAACATGACCAAGACGATGGAGAGACGAGAAAGGTACAACATGACACCCGCCAGAATAACAAAAAGTGTCACCAGGAAACCCAAACAGAGTTAACGACGACTATGATTATGAGTGATGTGGTTGATGCACACCTGTAATCCACTGTGAGTAATTAAGACCTGATTTGTGATCTCAGTAACAATAAGTTCTAAAGTTAAAGTGTTTTACAGAATTTAAAATGTTCTACTTTACTGTTTGCTTCAATACACTCTTTGACCCTTTTTCAAACTGATTATAAGAAATATGACAGCCGGTTGTAAATCTTGGACTGACCCGGAATGTTACAGCAAAATACGCTAACATGTTTCTGAGCAGTATGCTCGCGCGCGCTCCTGTGTTGAGTTATGGGATACAAAGTCCAATGTTGTAATGACTTATGGGATATTTCCAGTCGCTACGATTGCTACGATCGCAGAAACCAATTCTCATATGGTCGTTTTGATCGCTATGATCGCTACGATCGCGCAACACCGATCGCTACGATCGTCGAAGGAGAAATTTTGCTATGTCAGCGATCGTGATCGCTGTGATCGCTACGATCATTAAGATCGCTATGATCGCCGAACAGAGCGATTCTCATATGATCGCTGGGATCGCTGGTCGCATTTTGCAGCGATTATAGCGATCGTAACGATCGTAGCGATTATATGAGAACCAAAATTTAACTTGGCGTCAAATTAAAATGCAACAATATCGGATTGTGTGACATTCAATAACTGACCATGACTTGCGTGATCTTAATATAATGCTAGTAGTATGATTGATCCTCTATTTAGTAACATATATCGCGTGATCATAACAGTACTTTATGGATTCGCTCGTAACATTTTGAGCATTCATTAAAATAGGAGTTGACTACAACACGCGTCTCTCTTCTAGGAACGTTACATAAAGTGAAAAATTAAGAGAGGTGAACTAAAATAGTTCGCTTTTTTAAAATTTCTATGCTTATATTTTTACAGTAAACAGGCCAATAGCCAACGAAGATTATAACAAAAGCCACAAGCAGGCTATATAACCCATATTATTAAAAGGGGATCATTGGAAAATGTAATTCCATAGTTTTTGCCTAATCGACCATAATGGTATTTGGACCATCGTTGTATCAAGCCAAAGAAATAGCAACCGTAAAATTGTTTTTAGGTTGTTCTTGAAAAGTGAAATCAGCAAGATCTAGTAATATTTGTTGTTTCTTTTTAAAATTATTCCTAATCCACTCACGCTTGTTGGATATGATATTATTGTAGCCAACTCGGCGCTACGCGCCTCGTTGGCTATCTATCATCTCATATCCCACACGCGCTCTTGGAATAATTGTTAAATAGAGCTGGACCTAGACGCCGCTAAAAGTTGCAGATCGGGATAACATTTGCACAAAAATAAGGTTCTTCTTTGCTCAGACACTCGTCTGTTTTGTCAAGAGCATTGTTAAGATTTCTTCGTTGAAGGAATCAGTGCTCTTCATTTTTTTAGGGGGAGGGGGGGAGAGGTTGATGTAGGAAGATCCTCTGGAATCTCCAAAATGATTATGATGTTAGCCATTAAGTTTCAAATTTAAGCATTGTCTTTAAGAAGTGGCATCTAATATATGACTTTATTTCTCTCCAGCTGACGGTATCTACAAAGGAAATGTCATACTACAGAACGAAAGAACGTTTTAGTCAGCAAAGTTTACTAATTTCGCTTACTACAGCGGGTACTTTGGAGAACATTTCGAAAGGTTTTTCAATCAACCGTTAACTGACTTAGGGCAAAAGCAGAAAGAATTCCTATAATAATTATATAGAGTACTTTGTTATAGTATTAATCAACTTGGAAAAGCGTGAACCACTCGTGCTCGCTAAATAAACATTTTGTCGACATTTTCCTTAATTTTGTTACGAAAGACCCCACGTCAGTCTCAATTGTAGTTGCGTCATCATCATGAAAAGTAGGAACCAGTAGTGCATAACTTCCATATAAAAAAATATGAAGTTATTGTGCTCCGTCACTGTATTTATGATTGATAGATCTAGAAAATGCTTCTTTAAATAAAGAAAAAACAAAAGCGACGAAAGTGACAAGCGCAATCGCTATCAGTACTTAACAGTGGGTATTCAAGTTCAAGAAGAACCTATGTCCAGTGAAGATAAGACATGTAGATTAATGTTTGGTAAGTAAGGAAAAGACAGTATTTTGTAGTTTTAGCTCCTGTAATAAAACTGTAGACATTTTCATAGTTTCAGTCAATCCCAGCAGGACCCATCCCCTCCGGGCATCGTTTCAATGCAAAGTTCACCAGAAAGAAACAATAAGTTCTTGATAAGTACGTCTGAAAAGGATATAAATGAGATGGTTGATCCACAGAACGAACGGTCACTGCCATGATACTGGCAATATGGCTTATTGAAGACTGACGAGCCCGTTTGTCATGACGGCGTGAGGCATTTGCCATTTTATTTTTAAAAATGCTTATTCCCGCAGGTCAGCCCCACTGTGGGGATGGGCGCTTTTGAATTGACTAATGCACACAATTGAAAAGGATGAATAAAAAAACTCTTTAATGTACCGACTTTAAACTCCTTGATGGACCAAGATGCTCTCCATTTTGCTGGGTTAAATGTAAGTCAAATTCATAGTCTCATGCAGACTATTGGAATGATTTATCACTGAGCTTATAAACTGCATGGTTGCACGCTGTATGGTTACCATTATTGATTTTCCACTAACGAACCATTCCAAATATAAAACCGGGCGTTCCTCTAGAAACTATAAAATAATTGGGTGTTAGGGCGGCAGAAAGGAAAGCTAAAGGCATGAGAGTTTATTTTATAATAAGTATGGATTTGTCCTCAACAATTTTTGTTCCTCCCACTGTTCAATGTACCCTGCTAGCAGTAGCCTGCGAACAGCAGACGGTACGACCGGAAATACGTCTGCTGTTCGCATGTACGAAGTCGTTCGCGTCTCTTGTAAATAAACAAGCCGACAACGCGAAATACAAGAGACGCGAACAGCTTCGTACATGCTAAAAGACTTACCAGAAAGAAACCTGCATGAATAACATAGGAAGTAGCTTTCGAGTACAGCAACTTCATTATATCTACGGATTTTTTTTATTATTTATTTATTTATTATTTATTTTTTTTTTGTCAACTTTCAAATTCAAATCTGCCGTCCCCACTTGATTGTAAATAGCTTCCTTCCAAAACCTCTTGTGAAGATCTGGGCCCAGTTGTTCAGAGCCCGAATAAGCTAATCGTGGTTTAACGCGAACTTCAATTCGAGTTTAATCTAATTAAACTCGGCTACGGCTCGTGGTTTTAAACCCGATAAAACACTCCCGCTCGTTTTTTAAACATTACATAAAGGTATTCCTATAGACATCAGCAGATTCCCCAAATCACACTAAACCAGCAAACTGTGGCTGTAAGGTAAAATGTTCCAAACAAAATATACGTGTACATTATCTTTGTACCACACCTGTTTACGCATGTGAAATTGTACAAGCGAGTATCTATGTATGCAGACAAATATTTGGGAAAATCACAGCTCCACTCTATTCCACACGCAGATCACGACTCTGCAAATCTTGAATTCGGTAACTCCCATTTCCTTGACCTGTCGATAACTTCTAACCGAAAAACAACGCTTTGTACACCTCACCACATCCAAGATATTGCAAATAGTTTACCGTACAAATTTCTCGTGTTCTCGTCGGATCTTCTCAAAAGGGCGTCTCAGAAACAGCTGGTATCAGTGAAGAGGTTGCAGGTGTGACAAATACGAATGTGAATTACTTTATTTCGTAACACATTTACAAATTACTGTTAAGCTTTCTCAGGATCAGGAATTATCTCCTCGACCCATTCTTTCAAGTAGACTAATTCTGCAGGTATAATTTCATGTCCTTGTCGGGCAAAGTTAACATTGAAATCAGTGTCAATTTCCAAGTCTGTAAAACATTCAGCAGTATGCGAGGCCCATCTAAGTCTGTTGGGATCAACATCTCCGTGCCACATCCATATTGGTGGAAACTGCTGATCTTTGTTAACCTCCAATTTTCTTCTAATTTTCTCAAACACAATTGATGCTGGCGACAAGTGGGATGAAAGAGCAAAAACACCAGCGAGGTCTGTTAGAAACCTGGTGAACAAAATTTCACAAAACAGTGTGTAAATTATTACTTTTTCTTTAGGTTATGCATGGCTTTATAGAAAAAGATCTGCTGCCCACCTACTGGGAGATAAATGGCTTCTGGCTTTGGATAAGATAAAGATTGAATGTTTTCTGTTTGGTTCTCCGGATTTGCAATTTCAGTTGAATGTTTGTTTATCCGAGCAAGTTCAGTCATTTATTTTCCATTCATCTCGTTTTTCTTAGTTTAGCTTTGTAGTTTTCTTTTTGAACTTGTACTCATGTTAGCCTTGTAAAATAGTCCGTCTCTGCTGTGTGTTAGTTGATCCGACGTAAGCTCTCTCGATGAGCACTTAGTTGCTCTTAGAGCAAAGGACGTGTTCAAATATTTTTTAAATAATAATAAAAAAATCATATCAAGAAGCTAGTGTCAATAGCAAACTGGAAGATCTAAGGCTTGTAGACGTATTTGCAGTCTACAGCAGTAGAAAATGGCAGATGTAAAATACATTTGGTAGCTTGTCTCTGTATGCTCTCTAACTTCAGGTTATTAATTCAATGGACAGTGGTGCTCAGACCTGGGTGATAACCAATGTGCAGATGTACTAGGCCCAGGTATAGAGTGCACCTCACTGAGGTACTTTGAATGTACCTTGAGCTCCTCCTAATGTATCCTAGCAACTTGTTTGCACATGCAGCCTCCTCAAATACTTGCTTGATCCAAGTTAGATCATTGGATACTGAGACATCCAGGTCACACTCTGACGCTGTAGACTGGATAGGGCGGCCATTCAATCTGTGCCTAGCGAAGGTGGGCTTATAAAGCTGAACTTGTGATTACCATATTTATTCGGCTCTAAGCCTAGACCCCGAAGTTTTCACTACTAAACTAAGCTTAGTCATGACGAAAAAAGATTTGGTTATGAGCCAAGACCGATTTCTTAACACAAGGTTTGTAAAAGACATCACGTTTTTCACACAGAAACCTGTGTAATGAATAGTAACAACTTCAAGTGTCACATAAGCGGACACGAAAGATTAAGTGGCGCATCGTGATCGGTAATCAGAATGTTGATTTTCTGTTTTGGCAGACGTGCCAAGATCTCGGCAAACTGAGCCAGCCCAGCCCATGTAATCGGTCTTTTGGTTTTTAAAAAGCAGAGCATATATTTCAGTACGATAATAAATATTCAGTGTTTTATCTTTTACTAAGCTTAATAACAAGTAACACTGCCATGTTATTATCAGCTCTTTTAGATAACTACAGTAGAAATTGTAAATGGGGATCCCTCAAGGAAAGTTGAGAAAACTTGCTGGGATCTCCAGCCAACAACATCACTGCCATGTAATAATGAGAAATGTAATACACCTTATAACATCGCTTCTGAAAAATTCATGAATTGGAAACTTTAGGCACTATGCAAAGGACTTAACAGAAAATAACTGAGGAATGTAGCTGTGCTAGAAAGCATCTAGTTGCGTTTTGACATTTCCATACATTTGTCTGTATAGCGAACCAGCCGTGAACTGCTACTAAAAATAGTTTGCGGGAAAAAAGTACAGGGAAATGTATGGAAAGTTCAAAACACGACTGGACACTTTTTTTGCACAGCTACATCCCTCCAATTTTTTTTCTTAAAATCCTTTTCCTAGTGCCAAAAGTTTCCAATTCATGAATTTTTCAGAAGCGATGTTTTATGAAAGTTATTTGTCATCGGATTTCCATACAAACACTGTTATTTCAAGACGTGTTTGCCTACTCGCCAAAATGGCGTCGAAAAACCGTGATAAGGCCGATAGTAAAAACAAGCTAACTTTGAGTGTCAGATGTGCCAAGATCTCTGCAAACTGAGCCAGCCCAGCTCATACAATCAGTCTCTTGGTTTTTGAAAAGCAGAGCGTACATGTATATTACAGTACGATAATTCAATGTTTTATCTTTTACTAAGCTTAAGGTTGCCTGATACCTTCAGGTGTCTCGCGTTTAAGCGATGTAGCGCATCCAGTTTAAACTGTAGATACCTAAACCCCTATATCAAATTAAAGCTTATAGAGCTGACTATCAAACCATACCAAGAATTTTGAAATAAAATAAATTGTCGAATTTTTCACGACCTCTAATTGCGATCATCCGAATCACCTTTTTAAAGCTATAAGTCAAAGTGAGTTTTGTTTGTTGCTAATTTAATTTGCTCCTCAGTTTCCGCACCCAAAGCACTAAAAAAACTTGTCTGTGTTTTGCCATATTCAATTGCAGTGAAAAGTTACAGAGCATTTTCGAAATAAGATGAAAAAAATGTGGAGTAATCGTACAAAAATCGCTCTTGGAGAAAAAATATTTCGAAAGAAAAAATTCGCAGACACATTTTTGTTGTTTATATGTTAAACTAGCTACTGTCCAAATTTGAAGGCAAACGAACAAATTCCTTTTAAGTTTTAGCTCTGTGAACTGGCTCCTCCAAGTGAAAAAAATTTATTCGAGAAAACAGCGCTAAAAATTCGGAAATTCATTTTATTTCAAAATTCTTGGTTTAGTTGGATAGCCAGCGTTATAAGCTTTAATTTGATATAACGGTTCAGGTATCTACAGTTTAAACCGGACACACTACATCGCTTGGACGCAAACTCCTCTGAAGACACCTCTGAAGGTACCGGATAACCTTAATAACAAGTAACACTGCCATGTTATTATCAGCTCTTTTAGATACCTACCGTAGAAATTGTAAACGGGGATCCCCAACCTTTTTTTTTCACTATGAAATTATATATTTTAGTTGATTCATTATAACTGTATGTATAACACAGTAGTTTCTAATATTTTAACGTAGTAGGTTCTGATGTTATCTAGTTTACTGTAGAATATCTGCACAGCTTCGATATAAATAAGTGTTAAGAATAGTTGAGAAAACTTGCTGGGATCTCCGGCCAACAACATCAATGCTATGTAATAATGAGAAATGTAATAAGCAGTGGAGCAAATGAAGCTAAATAATAAGCAATCTTTATACCTGTACCCAACGTGCATTGCCACGATTCCTCCCATGTCATATCCACCAATGATAATCTTGTCATGGCTAATGCCGCGAGATTTCTCCATATTTACCAGCTGCCTGATCAGACTGCACGTGTAATTGATGGAATCCACTCTTTCCGTTGTTATGGGGCTATATGAGATCCGTTCGTACCACATGCCAGTCTGTGTTCCGCCAAGTGGAACACGGTAACGGATGCCCGGAGCTTGCGGATAAATCACTCGAACGTGGTTAAACTCAAATTCTTTGTGCATCAGGGACTTGAGATAATTCCTCATGCTTTTTGCAGTGTGGTTTTCACCATGAAGGAAGATTAAAGTGCCAACTTGGTGAAGATTTTCTCGCGCAATCAAACACTTTAGTTTCGGAAGCGCCATCGTTGATTTTGTGCCAGGCATTCAATGCTCTGGCGTGGTTACATAGCAGTAATCTGGGTTCAAAATGGCGGCGAGTTGCGTGAAAGTTGTGAGAAGATTGGGATGTTTTGCTACTAAGCCGTTATATGCTGGATCAGCTGAGACAAGCGTCAGAAGGACAGGTTATTATCCAAATCCCTTACTTACTTGTGTAGAATTCAAAAGATTTCCACATTGTGCAAGATAAGCCGAATTGTAAATCTGAATATAAACCCCCAAGAACTAAGAGCAAATAATAGTAGGAAAACTAAGATTCCCTCTTAATTTTTGCAGGATGGAAGCCAGTTAGGAAGGATTTCCACACAGCCCCATACATTCATTATACATGCACCACTGTCATACTTACACTCTTCCTAAAACGGCGAGCGTGAATAGAGTTTGAGTTGGAAAAATATGTATGAGACTGTGCGGACCGGGCCGACCCCTAGGTATTAGTCTTTTCCGAAAACAAACCAACAAATGCCCCATGGCGGAGACAAACGATCTGTTCAAATGCCACGCGTTACAGCTAAAAACACGAGTTTACTTATTTGTCTCTTGGCTTAACTTCATTCTAATCAAAACTAATGCAGGCCAAAACAGGTCTCAAATAAGAGTTTTCTCTGTATTGCTCCTGGGTTAGTTTGTTGTGTAGATCTATCATCTCATTTCTTCCCCTGTAGACAAAGTTAATCGCAAATTCATTGTCTTTGCTGATGAACTTATCATTGAAAGGAAGTGGCAGTGCCGATGAGGTGAAAATCACAAGACCGTCAAATGCCCCTGAGAAGACTATTGCTTGGCCCCATGATGGGCATTGGGGGAAAATGTCCTACCAATGCCCAGTCACTGGGATGGACAATCAGGAAAAATGCCCCACTTATGTCTTGGGAGGGGGGATGGGCTCTGCTGGAATAGACTGATGCATAGCCATCTGGCTCCACTGTCCTCCATTGTTTATCTACTTTATGTATTTGGTTATTTATTTATTTTTCATTTCTTTCTTTACTTTTTTGTTCATCAAGGATCAGAAAAATCATAGATATAGCTTTGACAATACTCATCTCATTGGATGTAAAACTGACAGTTTTTTTCACCTCGCACCATACCTTTTGTGCTCCTCATTTTGCCCCTCATGAATTTTTAAAAGAAAAACTGACAACTGTTTTTCAGTCTTGTCACGCAAGGGAAAACAATTATTTTTTTAAATAAAATTATCAATACAAAAAAAAAATGGATCATGAAGAGTCAGATATTGGATAGGCAAAGTAAACCATGGGTCTAAGACCTCAAACACTGGAAAGTGATTGGCCATTTGGTTAGCGTACACACTCTCTGACAAAGGGGCTAGTATATGGAACAAAATAAGGACTTTAAGACAGGAAATAACACAAAGATGTCAACCACGTTCTGATGCATTTAGATTGGATCCATGATTTTCCAATGCCTACAAAAAGAATTAACTCTTACCAGGGATCTGATCCAGTATAATGTAAACAATTATTTGAAATTTTTATCTGCATTTTGCCTCTTTGCCTTATTTTTCATTAGTAGGCACATGATAAACCCGGGAAATGATTGTTATTTCTGGTCTTTCTCTCTTTTCTATCTTCATCAAAGTCATTTAGTTTTCTTCTCCTGTTTATGAATTAATTAATTAATTTTATTAATTCGTTTCTTTATTCACATTTCAATAATTATTGGCCTGCCTACACTAGTAATGTTGCTATTTTCAGATCAGTCCCATTGTCGTTATTTTACATATCAGAATAAAGTGTTATTGTTGTTGTTGTTTTCAGTTTTTTCTAGGTTTCAATTTTGTTGTGAATGTCTTATAGTATTATTGTGAATAGCTATAAAGTAAGCATAGGTTTTTTATTTTCAATTGATTAAATTTGTATTTTTGCTTTTTAGAGGGCCGCAAGTTTGTCAGTAATTTTAATAACTTTTAAGTGTTACTGTCGAAAATAAAGTCTTGCCTTACTTTACCAATCAAATGAGAAAGCCACCTTTAAAACAAAAGCCTTACAGTTATTTATTTGTTTCTCCATAGGATGCATGCTTGCAGATGTTGTAAGTAGGAGAAATTCCAGTTTAGTGCAACCACAAACAGACAAGTCAAGAATGTTCAGTGCTGTGTGTGTGCAGCGCTTGCCAGTAATAACAAAGGCAAAATCAGATTTAGAAATTTCTTATGAACAACTTCAAGATCAGCTGGAGTTGGAACACAGTGCTTTGTCAGAAGATGAAGTTCAGTGGGAAAAAATTTTGCAAAGGAAAAAAAAGATGAAACAAGATGATGATGATGACGAGAGCATGGCAATAGGAGCAATTGAATCAGAGAAAAAGGTGAGTTTTCCGTCAGACAAAGAACTTAGCCAATGCAGAGAAAGGATCATATTTATTGTGAATTAATTCAATCTAAAATAAAAATAAATGACCATTGGAACTCGGCCTTACAAACGCTGAAATTGAACACATGGATTAAGGAAAACATACAAAAGAAAACTTACTCCTGACTAGTAACTTTTAGTTACAGGGAGTAACTAGAAGGGGGAGCAGGCATGGCACAGTCGTGAGAGCACTCGCCTCCCCTCCACTGTGACGCAGGTTCAGTTCCCAGATTTGGCATCATATGTGGGTTGAGTTTGTCGTTGGTTCTCGTCCTTTCTCCAAGAGGTTTTTCTCTGGGTACTCCAGTTTTCCCCTCTCCTCAAAAACCAGCATTTCTAAATTCCAATTCGATCTGGAGAGTGTCCCCAATTAGTGCTCTGCACTAAATACATATTAAGTGATTCATTTATAAAGTGATTCATTCATTCATTCATCCATTCATTCGTTCGTTCGTTCGTTCGTTCGTTCGTTCGTTCGTTCGTTCGTTCGTTCATTCATTCATTCATCCATCCATCCATCCATCCATCCATCCACCCAATAAGTGTCAGTGACTAATTGATAAATCTGGGCCCAGTTGTTCAAAGCCTGATTAAGCTAATCCTGGGTTAACATGAACTTTGAAATTTGAGTTTCATTACTGATTAATGAAGACTCTTAAAAACAAGATTTTTGTTCCTCAGTTTTGTCTCAGACTTTTCTTTACTGTAAGCTTAAAATTACCTTTTCAAACCATTTTTAATGAGTGTAGCCTGCATAACAGGCGCTTATTGAGCTGAGCAGGAAGAGAGAGACATTTAGTGCGCGAAGCGCGACTCGCGAGCACGGAGCGCAAGACGAGGGGAAGAGAAAAATATCTTAATTGGCTTTCAAACAACTGGGCCCTGATGAAGTAAAGGTCAAAAGCCCTCAAGATGCACTGGCCTCCAGTCCTAACTTCAGGGGGATTAATTTCCTTTGTTTGAAATGGGTTGTTAATTACACTCCAATTGTAGCAGTGTTCATTTGGAAGCCATTTTTTCAGTAAAGCACTGGCGGCAGGGAAGTACAACCATTGGCTAAACCCTAGCCCTCATTAAGGCTTAGCCCTTGGCCTGTGAGCAAGCTCTAGAGGAAGAGGAGAACTTGCTCTCAGGTGCATAAGAATGACCATTTTGGGGGTGGGTTCCCCCAGTTGCACCTGACCTCTACTCCCAATGTGGCCCGAGTTTGATTCCCGGTCTCGGCATCATGTGGGTTAAGTTTGTTATTGGTTCTCATCCTTGTTCCGAGAGGTTTTTCTCCGGGTATTCCAGTTTTCCCCTCTCCTCAAAAACCAACATTCCAAATTCCAATTCAATCTGGAGAGTGTCTCCAGTTAATAAATCAATTGATGCTTAGATAAAGTGATTCAATTATTTTATCCATTATTTGCTTCTTGTGTTGTTTTGTAATGTTAGAAAATAATTTCTCAGAAGATTTCATTACAAATATTTTGACTTGATTAACCAGAGGTTATTATCTCCTAAGGTTCGTGTTTAGAAGCTGAACTTATTAAAATCATTGCATTTTATATTGCCATCAGACAAACTGGTTTAAAATCTGTCAAGCACAGCCGCAAAATTATTGTTTCCTCTCAACTGGAATTTATTCAACTAAACTTCGTTTATGTAGGGGTCTGCTAAAATACCTAATGGTAGTCAAAATGGAACAACCGAGCTGTATGCTCATAGTTTTCATGTGACTGAATTGCACAGTAAGTCTCTCCAGGTAGAAGAAAATAAAGTAAAATTATGTACTACTTAATACACGTTTTCATTTTCTCAGGAATTTGAGGAAGAACAAGAAGAAGAATGCAAGAAGTTTGTACCAGGACATAGATTCACAGAGGCAGATGAAGTGAAAGACTTGAAATCATTACAACGTAAACTTGAAGAAACTCTTGTTCTGTTGGTGAAGAAGCAAAACGATTCAACAACATGGGAGGCACCTCAAGCAGAAGTCACAGGCACAAGTGAAACACTTCAACAGGTTTGTTTAACGTTTAGGCATTATTAAACATTTTAAGCAAAAGAATACAGTCATTCTTAAAATATGTTTGTGGAATAAGGCAATCCAGTGTGCTGTGTATTGCTTTAAAGTGTGAACTCCTGTAAGCATTCATTCTTTTTATACGCAAGTTTTGCGTTAATTATGGCAAATTTGGAGCTCAACAACATCTGCAGGAATTGTTCAAAAGTCTTGATTATTCTATGTGGATTTTTTGAACTTTGTAGGTTGCATCAAGGAGTTTAAGTCAAACTTGTGGCACGGATTTAAACATTCAGTTTCTTAGTAATGCACCCATTGCTGTGATGAAGAATTACCAGAATAAAGCAAGCAAGGCAAGTGCCACCCTTTATGCTCAGTTGGGATTCAAAAGTATCGGGAAATAAATGAAAGCATTAATGTTAACCTCTTCTATCCTTTCTGGTGGTAAGGGGGTGGACTTTCCATCGGAAGGTGCGGTGTCTGTCCCTGGATCGTGTTTTCCATGTTGTCTTTCTTTACTCGGGAATAAATAATTATTGGTGAACCCTTAAACCTGGCTTACACGGACGACGCAAGCACAAGCATTAGCACAAGAGAATGGAAATCGTTCCATTCTCTTGTGCTTGTGCTTATGCTTGCGTCGTTGTGTCGTACGTGTAAACCGGGAGGACGCAAGCATAAGCACAAGGCGCTTATGCTTGCGTCGCAAGCACGTAGGTTTACACGTAGGTTTCTAGTGCTTATGCTTATGCTTGCGTCGTGCGTGTAAACCAGGATTTAGGGCGGTTTTCAAGGTAATTTCTTGTTTGTTTTGCTTTTTCTTTACTACGCTTTGCGATTAGTTAGCAAAACTGGCGCCATTTTCTCAACCAATGAGATGCAAAATCAAAACTACTCATGATTTGTCCGCATGCATTTTCCCGCGCTTTTCGCCGGTTACAATTCTGATTGGGTCATTGCGTTATTACGACTGTTATGGTTTGTCAGCCTGAAGACTCTGGGTACGAGATTGGGTTCTGGCTGGTTTGGAGCGGCAAAAGTATTCACATCTGGCTAATTGGTACTAGGACAAAGCACTCGGATTTCCTTTTTCCGAGTATGCCTGTGTCACTCACTGAATAATACATCATTCTCATTTATTCACCGGGCCGGGTTGTTCGAAAGCCGATTAACGCTAATTTACGATTAAAAGTTAACCGAGGTTTTCATCTCGCTTATTAAAAATGATTTTAAAAGTTCATTTTAAGCTAATGGTAAAGAAAAGCCTAAGGTAAAACTTAGGGACGAAAATCTTTTGTACGAATCCTTATGGATTAGTAAATATACTCGAATCAAAGTTCACGTTAACCCAGGATTAGCTTGATCGGGCGTTGAACAACTGGGCCCAGGCTTAAAATATATCATCACATTTATTCCATCGCGAATATGCCACACATTGACATTCAAATCCTAGCAGTATACAGGATGTTTGTCCCATAAACCTATTTTAATGGCCTTAACTCCCACGAGTCTCCTGTAGCTTAGTAGTAAAGCATCCGAACTGGCCGGGTTGTTTGAGAGCCGATTAACTCTAATCCACGATTAAAAGTTAACGGAGGTTTTCATCTCGCTCATTAAAAATGAATTTAAAGGCTCATTTTAGGCTAATGAGAAAGAAAAGTCTACAGCAAAACCAAGAGACGGACCAATCAAAGTTCACGTTAACCCAGGATTAGATAAATCGGACATTGAACAACTGGGCCCGGAAGGTCTTAGGTCCGACTCCTGATAAATAGCACTTGGATTTCCTTTTTCCGAGTATGCCTGTGCCACTCACTGAATAATACATCAATCTCATTATATTACTGATTTCGTTTAAACTGACATTTTTTATATCTTTTGCATCTTTAGGTGTTTTTCTACAAAGTGAACTACATTACAGGGTGCGTGAGACTGAGTGAAGAGTACTTCGATCATGTTTGGGTTACAAAGGACGAAATGAAAGACTTCGTGGACTCGCGATACTATAACACTCTTAAAAGATTTCTTTCTTGAACAGTACATGTGCGATGACGCAAATAAAACAAACTAAACTTCAAACGCTTCTGTGTGTTTTCAACTTTCAAGACGCGCGTTTTACAGCTTGTCCTGATAGTCCCTGAAAGAGTTAAACAAAGGTTTAAAAACAGTAAGTATTTAACCTTGCGGGGGGAGCCTACCCACCCTCAAACACCCCACCCCTACCTCTAATTACACTCTTTCGGTGTTTTAAGGTATGCAGTCGTTAAAATGACGTCCCTGAAAACCCAACATTCAACGGAATATATGAATGAAGAGTAGGAGGAGGAGAGGGTGCAAACACTTTTTGATCCATGTAGTTGAGCAGGAGAGTGTATTGCATTCACCCACGACTAATTCCGAAATGCCTTCATTCTTTTTTCCCCTAATGGATTGACACTTCTGCGTATCGCCGCCTGCCTGCAGTGAAAACAAGCCAACTTACAATGGCTGTCTCTGTCGTGCTGATGGTTGTTTCAAAGCTTGCGGAGGGAGATATATCTGCAGGAGATATAGGAAGGATGCCACACGCACTCATTGTAAGATTCGAACTCTGAGCGACAATCTCGTAAGACTTGTCCGCTGTTGAAGTCCTAAATTTGGGATGGATTCTTTAACCGTCTTTTACTGTATTAATGACAAAAAAAAAAAAAAAAATTTGTGTTCTCGCGGGCTAAAAATGAATTATAACTGGAGAGCTCTCGTGGAACATGACATTAACTGGCGAATCTCACAAGAAGTGTAAACAGATAAGATCATATCATAATTTCCGCCGATAAATTGTCCCTGGAGTAAAAAATAACCTTCCGTTCGACCTGTTAAATGTTCGTTATTTGTTTCATCCACCACTTTTAAAAGTTTGAAACAAAGCCTGATGCGTTTTTGATGTTTGCACATTCCTGTGGTTCCTTTCGTGAGCTTCCCTGTATTTTCGTTGATCTTCGACATTTCCGGAGAGGAAACGTCGGGGTAATTTCGGGCTAACCCGGATACTTTGTTGTTAATCCGTGAGGCGATAATTAGAGGGTGGGGAGGGTGGAGTACAAGTGGAACACAAGTCATTAAGCACTGGTTCTTTCCCGCAGAACTGGAAGGAAGCTAACGTTGTTCTTGTTTTTAAAAAGGGTGAGGTCGAGTGCACAGAGAATTACAGGTCCATCTCCTTACCGTCACTGGTATCCTTTCGTGAGCTTCCCTGTATTTTCGTTGATCTTCGGAGGAAAAGTCGGGGCAATTTCGGGCTAACTCGGATACTTTGTTGTTAATCCGTGAGCCGATAATTAGAGGGTGGGGAATGTGGGGGTACTCCTTGTAATCTATTGTTCAGGAGCAACTAGATAGCCTGGGCATGCGACCGCCTCTCATCGCTCCTGGTCGCGAACGGGCTGTATTCGTGGATTCGTAATTCGGTAGCGATTTTGGTACCCCAATGTCGTTCGAAGTCAAGAATCGTTTAGGTTATCAACGACTTCACCCGCGGCATTGTTTATATTTTTAAAGCAAAAGTAAAGTGAAATAGCGTTTGATTACAAATAAAAGTGAACTGTGATGTAGTATTCGACGAAAAGGTTGTTTGCACCTGCCTTGGCTTAAAGGGGAAGTGTCAGCAATTTAAATTGTGCCTTTGAATAACGAAGAAACATATTTGTATCGATGGAAACGTTAAAATAATAGTTCAGTAATTATCCTACGAGTCAGTACATAAGCTTGTATCTGTTATTTTTTGCCGGGGATGGCTTGGATGGAAGTGGATTACAACTTGAAAAAATTGGCCAATTTTTTTTAAGTTTTTCTTGTAAAAGTTGCAGAAATTGCTTAAAACTGACCTTTACTTTGTTCTTCATTGGAGAAATCAGTTAATATTTTCCTGCCGGTGCTCTACGAACACTTTCATGTTATAGAAATAGCGCAAGTTAAATATTTGAGTAGCTTTGATCAAAATGCAGCACAATCTCGGTGATAGTGCCCCTTTAATCATAACAAACTTCCAAATTTCTGGAGAAGTGATTTGGTTGGAAATTTTTTGGTTGCAAGGAACAATACGGAGAAAAGGCGTCACCTGCTTGATTGTCTCTTTGATCATAAAAACACTCAAGTTGATTTGTGCCCGTTGAACTCTGTCCAAATATCACCGTGGTATAAAACATTTATGCTGTGAACAACCTTGAACTTCAGAAAAGTTTTTTTTCTTTTAAGTTTCAAGCAATTTCTAGTGGCTAGGCGGCACATTGTTGGGGGTTATTGGAATGTTATATTGCCACCATCGACAGAACATTGGAATTCCTTGAAAGACAACACATCCTCGCGGCCACATTTCTTCTGTTGCAAGATGACAAAAATGATACACACTGGCTAAAGTACACGGTTGGATCATGAAGGTTGTGATACACCACAGGCAAATCTCGTTCCTAGAGGCTTCGTTCCTGCTGGTCAGCATGTCCCCCTACATAATGTACCTACCGAAGACGTGTGCCTCCGCTGGCCTAAAACGCGCGCGGGCTTCCTAGAGGCTTCGTTCCTGCTGGTCAGCATGTCCCCCTACATAATGTACCTACCGAAGGCGTGTGCCTCCGCTGGCCTAAAACGCGCGCGGGCTCTGAGTACGAGAAAAAACTTGCCACCATTTTACAAGGGAAATTTTTTTTATTTCAAATTATTTACAAATATAAACAAACGACAACCACAAAGCTGTCTTTTCCACAGTGGTGTTTGCTCAAGCAGATTTTTTCCTTGCCAAATACCTTTAGGGTGCATGAGCAAGGGAGAAATTTACTGAGCGAAGAGAGTGCAGGCTCTGGATTTATGAAAATGAGCGCTTTATTTCGTCATTGTTCCTTCTCAAGATTCCTCTCATCCTCGGTGGAAGAGGGAGGCTCGTGGGTTATCGTTTGATGAAGCAAGAGTCCTATCACTCCACCTCTTTGGGCTGCAGTATATCTCAACGATCTTTCTTGTTCAAAAGCTTCTTCGAGTTTGAGCCACTATGAAAAGGAGAACAAAAAATACAAGAGCAATAAATAATACTTTCGTCATTTTTGGACATGTTTTAAGTTAATCAAAGTTCTCGGTAGATATAAAGACAAGAAAACTCCAACGGTCATTAGTCAATCTAACCACCACTGCACGGGTTCATCTGCACTGGCTGCAGTATGGATTACGACGGAAGGATTGGTCTGTGCAGCCACAACAGACACCAGGGAGTTTAAAAAGCTACTAGGGAGCTTAAGCAACGACGACGGCGACAACGCCACAAAACAATAGGTTTAATGAGCAAAAACAAACATTTTGGTACATTTCTTTGCCATCCTCTGCAAAACAGCAACGTGAAATGACCACATTTAAGGTTTTGTGGTGAACGTGAACACACGGCAGTGAATTTTTCATTTTCTTTCTTAGCTTGTACGTCAATCCTACCAATTTGTTTCCTGGATAGTTCGCCATTTTTGTAAAAGTTGAGCGAGTTGAACTAATCGCGAAGTAGCACAAATGAAATAAAGATATATTTTCGGGTGATGTTTTCGTTGCCATTGCCGTCGAACGGATTGACACAAGGGCGCAATATCATGTACTGTCACTGTACTGTTTCTCGCCGGAGACAGACGGTTGACTGCAGAATTGTCCAATTCTAGATCTGTATGTATTTTATATGCGCAGAGACCAACAGTAAAGGTGCACTGGAAGGCAAACTGTACATTTTGAGGTAAATCGCTGACAGTAAGCCCGGAATCGAGATTCATCAATAAATGGAACAGACTCATACCTGTTGTATTCTTTGTAGATCAATCTCCGCTCGGCGAAGTTTTTCCCAACAGTAATGTTTTAAACAAGTTCTTTTGGAAGCGCGACAAAAATCTCCAGTTTCTTCAAAAACGTTGGTAACAAGTGGACAGCCACACACATCCGTGGCAGAAATCTTGGAAAAAAGAGACGAAAGGAAATATTGTAAACAATAACAGCAACTTATTTGAGAAGATATACAGTGACTGTCTTAAACCCAAAAAGCAATAAAAACAAAAATGCAGTCGGGTATGTTTCAATAAAGAAATTCTCTTGAAATCAGTTCTCAGTGAAACACTGATTTGGAATCGCTCTTGATTAGTTCTAACATAGCATTTTGTTTGTTTATTTTGTTTTATTTTTTTTTGATTGGCTGGAGTACGGTACAACACAATCTCGTTTCCAGAGGATGCGTTCCTTTTCGTCGGCACCAGGAAAGCGGAGGTAAGGGTACGTACCTACCCCTGTGTGGCCTCCGCTCGCCTAAACCGCGCGCGCGATCTGGGGAGGAGATTGGGTACAACATACACTAAAGCGAAGCACTGCGCAAGTCCATAAAAAAACGCCATTAAAATGCCGTTGAATTCCAAGGCTTTTAGAAAGTTTCATGCGTGGTATCTAAACACCCATGTATTAGTAAGTTAAGTAGAATCCAGGGACTGAGGGGGGAAGAATGTTACCTTTGGTTCCTTGGTGTGTTCTGGACACAAAACTCGGAGTCTTTTACAGTAGATCTTTTGCTGAGAGTTGTAATAATCACAGAACAGGTTCCTGAGGAAAATGGCAACATTATACACTGAAAATATGCAACACAGCAAATAACTATAGACCTAAAGTTTTTACACTATTTACTTGTATCTTCCAGGCATTTGAATATCATAAAGCCTGTCTCCCACAATAAACGAGAAGATAAACTGACGAATAATGAACACCAATCCACCTATCAATGTTAAAGGAACACTGTCACAGAGATTTTGCTGTGTGTTGGCCAAAACTGCTCAAATATTTGCCAAAGAACCCCTTCTATAGCGTAAAATCGCTGTTAGAGCACCAGGAGGAAAATATGAAATGGTTTCTCTGAGGAAGAATAAACTGGAATCAGTTTTTAGCAATTTCTCATAAACTCACAGGATGAACTTGAAAATCATTTTCAAGTTGCAATCCATCTGCATCCTAGCTATCTGCCGACAAAAATGATTGATTCTAGTTTCTGTGCCCTGGAAGGGATAATTGCTTAAAAATTAAGCCATTATTTTAATGTTTCCATCAATACAAATATGTTTTTTCGCTATTCAAAGTGACACTAAAAATAGGTGACACCGCCCCTTTAAGCTGCTAGGGGGGAAGCTGGTCATAGGCGAGGGTTTTACCAATAGCGGGGATGTTTGAACATTTTAGTGCACTTTCTAACCAATTTTCACTGACGTTTAGTGGCACCCCTGCGGATTAACATTGATACGTACATAATACACGCAAGATAAACATAGCACCATAGTTTAACTGAGGGACTCGTTATGAAACCTTGCCATGAAAACAATGGTGCTGCAATTTATGTTGGAAGGGCTGCGACCCTGCAGAATCCTTTGCTTTAACGTTCACACTACAGTTGAATATCTTAACACGAACGTTTCTATTGGTCGGTTTCTCCAACACATTTCAAAACCTATTGTCGTCTGCACGGTCAAGGCCAAAAATGCTAACAAAAACATATCACAAAGAAGTTTGTCAGGTTCCATAACCATTGCGTTTATGATAACACGGATACAGATTCAAAGCAGGGCTCATCAAAACCACAAACTGACGAGAACCTCTACAAACCTCTACAAACCTATCGCGCATGCTTAGATTATCCCATAACCCAACCTCTTCCTTGAGCCTCCTTCTGTACTGGTCAGCAGCAAAGAAAATATGGCTTTGGGAAAGTGATTGCTTTGAATTTTGACATTTTATCCGCATTCTGTTCTACAAGTTCCTAATAGTATATTGTCACATGTTGGTACACCACCTCCCATACTGAGTATGCGCAGGCCATCCTCGTTCCCAGGGCACCGTCTTGTTAACACAGTTTTGTGTGACAATGCGCCTGTCAGTGTTAAGCCGCAAGCGAACGGACAAACCAAGTGGCGTAAATTTCAACGTTTCAAAAGTAAAAACAAACAAAGCAAAACAAATACAATCCAAGCAACCTACCCAGCGCTTTTGTAGATGGAACCAAATGTCGTTAAGCTTTCATTCTGGAAGAGACCAGCAAATAAACAAAACGTTACAGTTGTCCACACAATTTCATCTTGATTACTGTTAGCCATAGAAGTTCTAGAGCAACGCTATTATTCAGCACAAATTTTTGTAGCCTAAGAATTCAACTTGCGAATAAAAAGGGAAATGAAAGAATGAAGGGGATAAATTGTAAGCTCGGTAAATGAAAGAACAGTTTTTGTTGGACGACAGGCAATCAACTGTGGCTGTTTGTCAGCAGAGAGTTTCCACATTTTTCTCCGTTTTTTAGCTTACTTAGAGCGCTTTCCATTTGTCAGAACTGGCAGATTGGTTTGCAAAACCGACTAAACTGGTCAGTTCGTAAACGGAATGTACCAATTTGACCCTCGAAATTCTTTGAAATAGCGCGTACTATTTTTGCAGTGATTATTTTTCAAGATTCTGCACTACCATGCCTTGAAAATGACGCAACAATGGAAAGCACTCCTCAGTTTAGGGGTCTTGGACACATGTCACGTGACTGATAACTTGTTAATGATCTGAAAGTTACTTGTTGGTAGACTTTTAGTAAAATTGCAGCTGTAACTTCATCTAATATGACTTTAGTGACAGCTTTTCCAACACTGACGAAATAGATCGACAAAAGATTTCACTTGTGCAAACTTGTGTTTATCACGAGCACCACCGCTCAGTATAGTGCTCCACAGGCCATACTTAGATTTCTTCTACGAACTCAAAGATCAGATTAATCCTGTACGGCATAATAAGCAGAATAATGGAAAACCACTGCTCATAACCAGTCACTCGAATAATAAGACTTAAACTTTTGTACAAACAGATTCAAGAGTAAACATTTACATGTACATGAACAGAGCGGTTTTCATTTGAGTGTCGTAAAACCAAAACCAAATAAACCAATCAGAACTTGAAGCAAATGCTTATGCATGTAACAGCCGTCAAGCGTGGGAAAACGCCTGCAATCAAATCACGATTTGCTTAGGTTTTGCTTCTCATTGGTTGAGAAAATGGCGCGAGTTTTGCTAACCAATCAAAAGCGAAGTAAAGCAAAACCGCCAATGAGAAATTACTTTGGACACTCAACTGAAAACCGCTCAATACACGAGTAAGGAATTAACTGATAGGACGAAAACAGTTCTATGTATGGACCTTCATGTAGCACTTCTCCATGTGTCTAAGAGCTACTTTAGGAGCCAATGGCAGCCCGCAAGTGATACAATGTATCTGAAGATCTGTTTCAGTTTCTGTGTCAGTCTCTTGTGCCTAAAAAAGAACGAAATTAAACAGTTCAGTGTGTAGCATCATAGAAAATTACTCTTGTCGTGACTTACCATACATTTTGTTGAACCATACAACAATTCAAAGTATCACATAGTTTCATGACCTTGTCCCTGGGGACAGTGCTGTAAAAGTAGAGAGAGAGGTTAAGAATGACGTTTGCGGCAAACGTGAGGTATGACCACGTGACCATGTTTATCCTATATTTGCCGCTTGCTGTTTTCAGTTTCTCTGTCAAATCGAGTAGTTTTGCGTTAGCATCAAAGGCCAGAATTAGTTTGCACTATTCTCATCTTTGTACTCTTTATTTCAAGAAAACATAAACGCGAATCTCCGTTTGCGGTTTGCCGTAAACGCGATTCAGTGTTAATCTCTCTATCTGCGACAAGAAGAATACAGCCATTTGTAGCCGTTTTGCTCGTTATTACATGTAACTTCTGTGAATTTAAAAAATTCGAGGAACAGATGAACTGATGAATACAACGATACGATAAAGTGCATAAGAGTATTGATCACTATCTCCAAGCCACTCAGGACAATGGCCAAGCTTTTCCTCAATAAAAGCTCACTGATTTGAGTTATAAAATGATCAATTTTCCTTACCTCTGTTTCTTCTATAGTGGCATTTTTTGTTTTTTCTACAAAAGCATCAAGTTTGTTGGAAAGTCTGTCGAGTTCCCACAGCTTATCCTGGGCTTCCTGAAAGAAACCACCAAACCAGTGAATCTTTTTTTTTTTTTCAGTTTTTTTCGGAACAGGCTGGTTGTGTAGATAACTACGAGAATCTTTTCTTCCTTAAATCCGTAGTGCATACAGCTATTTCAATTAACGTTGTCGGATCAAAGCTTAAAGCTTTAAGCCATCTTCAAAGAGGGTGCCACAGGTCTCATCCATTTGACATCCTAACATTTTTTTCATCCAAATGGCTCACCATCTTATATTTCACTGGACAGACGAGGCATAGCTAATTTTGATGAACTTATTCAAAAAAATCCACAGAATCTTGAGGTCTTGTTTTATAGCTTTATACTTTGATCCGACAACGTTAATTGAAATAGCTGTACTGATACACTTCCATATATATTCATAACCCTTCATTCTTCACGGCTATATTACGAGCTCACAATATGACCAGCTCCCAGTTGGCTTGATAGCTGAGTTGGTGAAGCACTGCACCGGCATCGCAGAGGTCATGGGTTCGAATCCCGTTCAGGCCTGAATTTGTTCAGGTTTTTTCGCAAGAGTCTAGTTGCGCAGATACAACTGCGAGGATCTTTGTTTTCTTTTCAAAGACATATTACTTATCACTAAGCTGAGGTATAACTCATGAATTTTCTGGAGAAATATAATGCCAGGCATACCCAACCCTATGTTATCATACACAATGCCCTTTATCAGTGGATGCATACTGTTATTTTCTCTATTAAACAACACGCCTCAAGTGCAAGACTGAGTTTTAAATAGATTCCACAACTGAAGGGCTGTGAGCATAACCGACCCAAATAACTTTTCAGAAATTGCTTTTTGTTGTTTTAGCTTAGATTCACCGGAGTTTTTACATGTGGCCTTGAATTCCTTCAGGAAACGTTGCTCAAATGTTTTATCCGCTGCTTTGAGCTTCGTTTGCAATAAAAACCTATGATTAAAGTAAAGCAAAATAAACTTTATTTAGCCAGCGTGGCCCATTCAGCTGTTATCCAGAGGGGTCCTCGTTTTTTATCACAAAACGAAGCATAAAGCGGCAGATAAAAGTTTTAAAAGTGGGTTTCTTGTTGAAATTTGATGAGCATGGAGAACAGGAAGGCCACTAAAAAGTCACATCTAGAAAGAAACCTTGTGGCTCAGTACACGCAGAAGAACATACCTGCTTCTTTTTTGCTAATTCCTTTAGAGTCTCTTCAGCCTTCAGATCAGCAACATTTGGAGTTTTTCTCCAGTCTGCCATTCGCTGGGGCAAAATCTCTTGAATACGTCTACAGCAATAACAAAGATGAAAATGGGTCACTTGGTTCAATGCAGGTGCAGAATGTACACATACTTAGAATGGCTAAGACTACAGATGGAGCTGAAACGGTTATGAAACACTCTGCTTCTTGTACAATGCATCAGGGCTATGATTATTAAATTGCAACTTCGCTGGACACCCAGCAGAAAAACATTGAGACAGTGGAAGTTTGAGATAGCCAATGATATAAACACACTGCTTAACATTGTCTAAAGGAAATGCGTTTTGTAACATGTTAATAGATATTTGGGATGCGGCGTGGTCTAGTGGTTAGGGCGCCAGACTCGTAATCCAGAGGACACGGGTTCAAGTCCCGCTCTGAACACTTGGATTTGTTTCATGGTAGCCCGGTCTTCAAATCCAAGGCCACACTTTGTAAATAGCCAACTGGTTTGCCTCCCACCAGTTGGGATTTTTAACAAATGTTATGTTCAGTTTGTATATTTATTTCATTGATTTATAGTGTCCCCAATTAGTGCTACAGTGCTAAATACTTAGTCACCTAAATAAAGTCACTTATTATTTATTTATTTAATTTATTTAGTATTTTCAAATGAAAAGGGAACTTGTTTTAGTGCACTTAACAAAGTTACTCAGTTGTGATGGGATGACAGTGTACTCTGTTGTTATAAGACTTCTGAAGTCAACTTTCCAGCGACACTGTACGATGTAGTTGAAAGATGTGATCCGAAAGTACGACCAACCATTCAAGTGGAAACTACAATGCATTTACATGTATCAGTACTTTCCTATACTATTGGTTATTATTAAAAACTGGATCATTGTGTAGTGCAATTCCAGGGATTTGATTGGCTTAGCGGCTACGGTATTAAATATGAGTCATTATACCATGCCAGAGAAATAGCAACCATTAAAATTGTCTTCTGGTTGGTCTTGCTAATTGAAATTAGCAAGATGTAGGATGAATATTTCTCAATTGTTTTTAATAGAACAATCATTCCACTCATGCTTGTTAAATATGAGATGATTATAGCCATTCTATCATCTCATATCCAATGCACACTCGCAGAATAATATTATTGTTAACTATACCATAAAAGTAGTTCTGGCCTTTCAGTCAGTGAAGTTTTAAGTGTCACAGTTCAAATGAAAGCAGCACTGATCTTTGCTGAAGTGTTGCACATTATTTTTATAATCTTGGTTCTTGGCCTTTTTTTGGAAGGTAAGTGATATCATACCTGACTGCCAGCTGTATGCCGCACTCATCACTACAATACTTTGACCCCGAGCGAGCAGCATTGGTGCAACCAGGACCATAGCACTGACGCGGAACTTCATCTTTCTCTTTTTCCTCCGCATAATCAGCAGACATTCTTGTCTTGTCTTCACTGGAGGTTATCCTCTTTCTTTTGCGTGGTCTTTCACTGGATTGTCTTAGTTTCTCCTAGTAAGAAATAGATTTAAACAGTTTGTGCAAAGACATACAAAGCAAAATGATAATTGTTTGCTAGTGGCATAAACATTAATTTTTTTTTAGTAGATTATGATAACGAATCTGAGACAAAGCAAACTAAAAAACCAAAATCAAACCACATGCTAAATATTCAACACCATTCAACTCCACTATGAGGACTCCTGTAAGAACAAATTTGGACATCTCAGGTCACCTGGTCTGACTGATATGCAGTGCTTCAAGTTCTTCTTGGGGCCGGCCTTGGGATTTGTTTAAGGACGGTGCCTACTTTTGTTACAATAATTATTATTTGCATACATTCTGTGCATATCGAGATACTCGGGTTTCCTATGGGTAGTGCCCACCAATACAGGGATATTTTTGCGTGGTATAAAACTTTGCGGAGAAAGCAGAGCTTAGCAAGTGCTCTTGGTATCCATAAAGAAAATTGGGGGTACCCATGCATTTTTCAGAGATAATTAATCTTCAATTTGGGAAAAAATGCAATACATTGCCTCGTATTTTAGCGCTTTTTAGAATTATTGTTTCTTAATTATCTCTAAAAAATGTGTGGTTACCCCCAATTTTCTTTTGGATTCCAATAGCCCTTGCTAAGATCTGCTTTTCCGGCATAGTCGTAAACTGCGCAAAAATACCTCTGTATTAGTAGGCACCGTCCTTAAGTGCGTTGGCTCTGAACTTTGCGCTCTCATGTGGTCCACCTAGCCTGTGAACAGGCTCTCTAGTCGAGGATGGGGCGAAGATGAAAACGGGGAAAAATAGCGAAGAGGGGGAGGGGTGGCTGTGCCCACCCCCACCTCTCCCCTGCGCCATTTCACTTGATGCCAGTTCCTTCTCAGCCCTTCCAACCAGAGCCTGTACACAGGCTAGGAGATTCCTTTGTTTTGGGGGAGAAGGTGGGGGTTGACGCATGGCTGGGGTTTGCAGTCATGGCAACAGTGCATTGGCGGGCAAGAATATTTCTCAACCCCTGGCCATCCCAGGCACCCAAAAACAATTAGAGTAAACATGGCAAAATCTTTGAAGAGTAACTTGTATGTACAAACCTTTCTGCTTTCAGATTTGGCGTGCTTCATCTTCACTGCTTTTCTTTGCTTTCGGGGTGTTATGCTCTGTGTAAGACAAACAATGAACTGTGTTGACCAACATTTGACATCTGAATCATAACAAATGCCAACAGTGGTAAATACCAAACTCATATCAGAATAATTTGAAAAGGAGCATTACCCTACTAGCATATCTGTTACATCTAGCAAGTTAATGACTTTAACATAACATACAACCCCTCAAGTAAGCTTAATTCCCATGCCTTATGTACAACACTAACTTATTTAAAATTACGTTTTGGAAGTCCTCTCCTCCTGAACCCCACTAGTAGCAGTAGAATCTATTTGCACCTTTTTTCTATTATTTCAATGTTATTTATTGAGTTGATTTACTATACACTGAATGTACTCAACAACATACTCTCTTCACTCTTTAAGGAGGTGAACAGTTTATGATGTGGGGCATACTTTTCCAGCCCCACCCGAGAGCAAATTTACAGCCAGTCTGGATCCAGTATTTATTTAAAGAGAGAAATAAATCACACAAAATTGAGAGGATTTTACCTAATTTCACACTTTCCTGGGCCCCCAAGGCTGGAGACTTAAAAAACATCTTTAAAAAGTTTAAGTGCCTCCTGTGCCTGGGGGTTCCCTTCTCAGGATAACAGTGTATGTAAATGTATGTATTTAAAATTTGGCGGTGTTTTAAGTACCTCTATGTCAATATCAAGATCTTCTCTTTTAGCCTCCTCTTCCTTCAGTATATCACGGTATGTGGTGCCTCCTCTCAAAAGAACCTGGTGAGAAATAAGATGAACAACTCAACAACAACAACGACAACAACAAGCAACTCTGATAATTAATGCACTGAAAGCATAACCAACCCAAATGACTTTTCAGGTCGGAATTTTTTCCATATGGCCTTGAATTCCTTCAGGAAACGTTGTTCCTGTTTTATCCACTGCTTTGTGCTTCACTTGCAATAAAAACCTGTTTTTATCACAAAATGCGATAAAACATAGGAGCAATGTTTCCTGAAGGAATTCAAGGCCACTTGAAAAAATTTCCAGTGAATCTGAGCTAAAACAATGAAAAGCAATCTGAAGTGTCATTATGGTTCGTTCTGCTCTCAGCCCTTCAATTGAGGGGTTTGATGTGAAAGGGAGCAAGTGATAATTTGGCTAAGAATCCAACTCTCTTGAAATAACCTTCAAGTTAACATTCAGACTGGTTACATAAGAAATACAGTTTCCTAATGATATATTTTTGGCCCTCAACACCTGAAGTTAATGAATTAACTAAATATGATTTTTTTTTTGTGCTGAAATCTCAAGAAACTTTTAACAAAATAGAACCTGATGCCTTGAGGATTCCCTTTGTTTTCAATTGAACACAAAACAAGAGAAAACACTTATGTTTCCACTGAGCTAGTTCACTTCTTAGGTAAATTTTTATGGTGCTCTGGGAAAAAGTAAAACAAAAATGAAAAAGAAAAAGGAAAAAGAAAAGAAATCTCACTAAACAGGATTTGAACCAAGTCTGTCAAATTTACACAATGCAAGTTGTTTAATGGAGGCTTAATTTTAAATACAAAGGCTGGGACAACATTGGTACAAACTATGTACATGTACCACATCTTGAACATTGTGGCAGATGTAAAATTAGCCATCCAATCCTATAACAGTGCAAGTCCCTTAAAGGTAAGGAGAAGCAAAAAGAAAATTTTGCTTTACTCTACAGCAGGCAACAAACATCCTAATCCATACCTCTGAAAAACCTGTTTTAACCTTAAACAGAAAACATTAGTGGTACACTTTTACAGTTAATCCACATCACATGTGACCAGTATTTTTAACATTGAATGAAGTTTTGAAATTTACATGTCAGTCCCTGTAGAAATTTTCCTAGTTAATTGATGGTATAAAGCTATGAATTTTTCTTTACATTACAGTATTAAGTATTACAAGAATAACAATAATTGTTTCCCAAGTATTTTGAATCTCTTTTTCAGTTAATGCAACTTTTTCTGAAATATTTCTGGAGAAATGTTGAAGATTCTGTTCAAATGCCAGACATTACAAAGAGGAATTCAAATGTTCATTTCATTCTTGGAAATACTGGTCATGCATGAGGTAGACTGACTGTACTAACTATATACCCCTGACCAAGAATATATAAAAAAAATTCTCTCACCCTTGATTTAACTAGGCATTGGCGTAGGCGGCATTTCTGCCTCATTTTGTTTGGTCCACCAAATTTTTTCATATCCTACAAAAGAAGACAAATTGATGTCAGTGACCAGTGAGGGTTGTAAGTCTTTAAATCTGTCATTTAGCCAGTCAGTTGGTTAGTCATCCAATTAAACCAGTGATCAACAAATCAATAATAATTAACCAATCAACCAGTTATTCATGAGCAATCTCTCAATCAATAAACCAACCAATCAGACAACCAATCAATCAGCCACCTAGTATGCTCAGTCTGTTTATTGTCATTTTATAAGTCATTTAGTCAGTAAGTCAGTAAGTCACTCAGTCAGTCAATGAGTGAGTCAGTCAGTGAGTCAGTCAGTCAATGGGTGAGTGAGTCAATCAGTCAGTCAGTGAGTCAGTCAGTCAGTCAGTCAGTAACTTAGTCAGGTGGTCAGTTAGTGAGTTGGTCAATCAGTCAGTCAGTGACCCAGTCAGTCAATGAGTCAAGTAACAGTAACAATAACAACAAAACAGGTTTCGTTTTCAGGACCGAAAATTTATGTTCAAGCATAAGCTTTCGATTCCCTCACGGAATCTTTGTCAAGTGGTGTTGAACATGGTCTCTAACAGTAACATATCTTTATCGCACCTTACTCTCCAAAGATAACAAATTAACTAAAACGAAAAGATTACAACATAATATAATAAATATTGATAATCAGCCAATCAGTGAGTCAGTCAGTCAATCTTTGGACTAGTGAATCAGTCAAGTAAAATCAGCATCACTATAATATTATTGGTTCAAACAAATGTTCTTTAATGGAATCAAGTCGATTACTCCAACCTACCTACTTTCAACTAAAAGAAGGAATAAATTCTTATGATGAGCAACAATACCTTACAAAAGTCACACTGTCCACAGTCTTCTGTGGTGAGACAAGCAACACATTCTCCACAGGTTCTCCTCGACCTCTTCCGATCACCCTGTGAATAAAAATGACAAAAAACCTACTTTATAACTGCAGACAGCTCTTATTCAATAACAAAAACAAAAACAACAACAACCAGGAAGGAAGATAGAGAGGAACAGCAGGAAGATCTTTTGACTTCACTTTTTACAATCAAGAATGTCTACAAGGTAAGTACAGCTGCTGTACATGCCATCACAGGGTTCGTACTTTATTGGGCTTTTAAGAATCCACGGCTTTTTATGACCTTTTCAAGTTTTCCATGACAAAGCATTTGCATCGTCAAAATGCACAGTATTTATTTGTACTGAGTGAAAATCTGTTTCTTGGTTCTTTTTTTTTTTTGACTGTTCGTTTTCTTCATTCTTCATTTTCTTTTCTAGTACATTATTTTGTAAATAAATTGTAAATAATATTTCTTAGTACATTTGTAAATAAATTGTTGTTGTTGTTCTTCCTTTTTCACTCCCTGAAAGAATGCTTTCTTAGTGGTTTTTCTACATAAATTAACATAATTTCCAATGACTTTTCATGACTCACAATTAAAATCCACGACTTTCCAGGCCAGGAAAACTTTTCAGGTTTTCCATGACCAGTGCAAACCCAGCTGTGTCATAAAAAATCTTTAGTACGTTTACTTATGTTTTCTGCTGTTCATTATGGTACACTAAAACACACAAAATAAATCTTTATTTTTTGCATTTATTCTGTTTTCATTTCTCACTTCATCTTTGCCCAGCTGTTGTTTCTCTTTCTCTTCTGATTGAGTCTTCTCTCTCTTTTCTGGTTTTGGCTTCTTGGTCCTGTACTTTAAACAAAGATCTGAATCACTGTCTGTAATAAGAAACAAAAACAATTAAAAAAAAACAAAGACGTGAATGATAATAAATTCTAAAGTTAAAAACACCACTCCTTTAACTCATTGATGCAAAACTTTCCTTCAAAAAAGTAGCATTTTAAGGCATATGATTTGTGATAGGAGTCTTTTGTGCATTTTGAATTTGGGGGGCTTATATTTGAAGGGGGCACATTTTTTGGTATTCTGTTGTATTTATCAAAAATTAATAAAGAAACCAACTAACCTAAACACTGTCTGCAGTAGTACTGTTTGATGTCTTTTGCTTCCAGCTTGGTAATACCAATACAATCACCATGGAACCATTCATCGCACTTATCGCAACAGCTACGAAAAAAACAAAAAAAGACAAAAAAGCAATAACAATTATATTACTTAAACCTTCACTAACAGCACTGGAAGTCATTATGTCAAGACTTGGAAAACTACAATGTACTTCCTGAAAAAATATTTTAAAAATAAGACTTTATCATGCCAAGCTCAAGATACATGTATCACTTGTTCATACAGTGTCAGTAGTAGTATGACAAACAACTGATGGCAGATATCATCATTCATGTAGGGACAACTACTAATACACTGAGACCATTTTACAGTCCTAGCCACAGCTACCACATGGATTGTGTGGGGTTGGTGCTTAAAGGGGTGCTTGCAACCGCCTTGGAAGTAAAGGTGCCTGATACACAGCTTTCAAGTCATTCGGTTCCCAACAGCTATGCCATGTTGATGGGGCCTAATAAGGCTGCAACAGTTTTCCATGGCTGCCACTGACTGGGTGATATGCCTGTGCACCAGCATGACGTACTGGTCATACTGCGAAGCTGCGTACAGTCAACTCCCTTTATTATGGACACCCTTAGGACCGTGAGTTAGTGTCCTTAAAAGAGAGTGTCCGTAATAGCAGGAATTTATTTCAGTCAAACATCTGTACTCTATTTCGGAGGGGATTTAGCTGCTGTCCATATTATCGGGGTGTCTGTTTTAGCGAAGTGTCTGCAAGACGAGAGCTGAATGTAGTTTGACCATTGCTTTCAGATGGTATATTAAGGATGGTGCCTACTATTGTTACTGCGCATACGTTCTGCGCATCGCGAGATACTCGGGTTTCCTATGGGTGGTGCCTACTAATACAGGAATATTTTTGCGCGGTTTAAAACTATACGGAGAAAGCAGAACTTACCAAATGCCTTTGGTATCTCAAAAGAAAATCTGGGGTAACTATGCATTTTTCAGAGAAAATTAAGCTTCGATTTAGGAAAAAATCCCATACATTGCTTTATATTTTGGCGCTTTTTAGAGATATTGTTGCTTAATTATCTCTGAAAAATGCGTGGTTACCCCCGATTTTCTTTTTGGATTCCAATAGGCCTTGCTAAGATCTGCTTTTCCCGCATAGTCCTAAACCGCACAAAAATACTTTGGTATTAGTAGGCACCGTCCTAAGCTGATAAGTTCATGTGCTCAAAGTGTCTGACATCAACAGTGCATGTCATCAGGCAGTAGATGACTGATAAATAACTGATACTTCTTAAAAACAAGAAGATCGACTGATTATTCACAGATACTTACATCATAAACCGACTAGTGTCAGGAGAACCACAGATGCAGTAGTTAACATCTTCTTTCTTAGACTTTTCTTCCTGTATTAAAAAATAAAAACAACTCATTTGGTCATCCATAATGGAGCCACAAAAAGAGGTTGTAAAGGCTTAAAAGTTATAACAACCATCTAGCATGGTCAGGTTGGGGGGAAAGTATCGACATTTGCTCATTTTACATGGATGTTTCATTTCTCACATTGGTAAGTTTACATATTTTAGGAAAGTGCATGTGATAGCTCACATTTTTCAACCAGGCAATTGAGAAATTGTTCCCTAAGTGTGAGCTGGCATTAGAGTTGGCAGGGTATAATCTTAAAGATTTACTCCTCATAATGAAAAGTTATAACTACATTGGTTGATACAAATTTTGTCTCTGAGAGAAAGGCATCCTCCTTAAATTTGTTTCAGGTATCAACATTACCTTTGCAGCTTCTGCCTTCTCTTGGGAGGCTATCAAGTAGTTCACCTTTGCTTGTCTTTCAGGTAAGATGTTAAATATACGAGCCACTTCCTTGTGCTGCAAGGTTAAAACACAAATTCTATCAACTCTTGCTTACAAAGCTTCTCACATTCAGGATCACCAAATGGTTCATTCCAATGCAATGCCTCAGAAACTTGGATTTAACTGTGATGAGAAACTAGAGTTTACCTTGGAAAATATCACCTCAGATTTTCACAACACTGTAAAACTTATTCTTTTTGCTTTCAAAGGGGAAAATATAATACATGCATGTTGTCTTAAGGACGGTGCCTACTATTGTTACTGCGCATACGTTCTGCGCATCTCGAGATACTCGTACAGGTATATTTTTTGTGCGGTTTAAAACTATGCAGAGAAAGCAGAACTTAGCATGTGCTTTTGGTATCCAAAAAGAAAACTGGGGGTAACCATGCATTTGATGATAAAGCTTCAATTTGGAAAAAAAAATGCCTTACATTGCTTTGTATTTTACTGCTTTTTAATTATTGCTAACAATTAACAATAATATTATTATTGTTACTAAATTATCTCTAAAAATGTGTGGTTACCCCCCAATTTTCTTTTTAGACATCCCTAGCCCTTGCTAAGATCTGCGTTTCCCGCACAGTCAAACTGCGCAAAAATACTTCGGTATTAGTAGGCACCGTCCTAAAGAGGAAACAAAAAGCATTTTCAGAAGGCAAGCAACTGCTTGGAAGTTCCTGAGTTAAAAAAGATTACATACCCTAAAACCTTTTTTGGACTTAAATTTTATCAAAAGTATCCCAAACAAATCCAACTCTTTTACCTTAGACAAATTTCAAATTTTAAAAAGGATATAAAATGGTATGAGCACCTGCTTTTTCTCTTTGGGTAAAAGTAGATAAGACTTACGGCTCATTTCATTAAACACTGTACATTGAACTGCATGCACAAGACAACTGGGTAACAAGTTGAGTTCACAAGATGAACGAAGATGAGTCTCTACTCTGCTGAGTCCAAGTCTTCTCTACTCTACTCTACCCTGGTCTACTTGGCAGAGATGCATTATCTGGGAGCCAGCGAGGCAGATGTGTGAGGTCCTCCAGTTAGCATAAAGAGCACTCCGGTTAGCCTAAATAGCACTCAGGTTAGCTTAAATAGCTCCACGGTTGGCTAAACGGTTAGCAGTTTATGTTGGGGTTGTTCATGCCTCGCATGCCTCGCACGTCTGCCTCGCATACCTCGCTGTCTCGCATATTGTATACACTCTACTTGGCCCAGTTTAGTTTTAATTTCTTAGTTGTTTGTACTCGTACTATAGACCAAGAGAGTACACTGATTCCAGTTGATTGTTTGGAGTAATTAATTATTGGCAGTGAAAAAATAAAAATCCACTGAAATAAGAGTCAATGAAAATTCAACAACAACTGATGGGAAGCAATTGCTCTTTGATTTCCTTCAATTGATCATTGATTCTCATTGATTGCCCATCATTTGTTGTCAAATTTCATTGATTCTTATTTTTAGTGTGTTTTTTTATTTTTTTTTTCTGTTCTATTTGAATCGGAATCACATTAAAAATCACAATTACCTCCCAATATCAATGGACTGATATTGATTGGTATCGAATCGATTGACATTAATGTTCAATGGTCCCATTGTTACAAACCCTAATCCCGGAAATGCGTTCTGTCTCAAATAACCTCCATTTCTCCGCTGTCAAAAAAAATCTCCACTCTGTCCACTCTGTCCCAGAGTGGGAAAGGGGTTAGCGATTCACATTGATTCCTGCATAAGTATTTACCACTCTCGCTAACTCTAGTACCTACTATCACTGTAAGTTTTTTACTTAAGTCTTGTTACAAGTAAGCTTAAGTTTTTAATTACCTTAATCTAAAAATTAAGGAAATGCAAACGCCAATACAAATGCCATTTTTCTTGAAACACAATAAATAGCTTCTTTAGGATAATAAAATGGCTTAGAATAATAGATTAAGGGTCAGGTTATTCTTAAGAAGGACGTAAACTACCTTTAAAATCTGTTTCGTACCTTCAAACCGTCGTCGTTCCCCTCTTCCGCCATCTTGTCTACAGCCGAGCGGGGAAAGTAGCTTGGTAACCAGCCCTGATGCTGACTTGGCAGCCACTCCTTCTTGTAATAAGCTGCAGAAAACAACCCTCGTGTCGAGTCGGTGGATAAATCATTATTAAGGCTTATTTTGCATTGAGATTGTGCCACAGTTTAACAAATAATCGAAAGGTTTGTATTCTGTAACACCGAAATTGCAGGAAAATGTGTCAGCTAACTCTTTATTTGCAGGCGTTTCAGTCACGGTGGTTTAGGGACCGACATTTTGTTTTGGAAGAGAACGCTGAGATTTGAACTACAGGGTGGATCGTCCGCGGACTTGCATACGTTTCACAACTTTTTTCGTCGAATTCGCGTCGTGTCCTCGTGTAAAGCTCTGATGGCCGCTCTGATTCATGTTTTCGGTTAGGTTGTACTCGCTAGATCGCTTTTACTGAACGTTTATCCTCACATTGCAGGTCACACAGCTGTTTGTGGTTCGAACAAGATTTGTAGGTCGTTCCTACGTCAATTTCGTGGAATCCATCGCCACAATTTTCTGTGGTCTGTTTCCTAGATCAGAGGCGTACAAAATGGACGAAAGGCGGGAAGACACCGCTGAAAGGTTCTGAACTTCATGTCTATCGTAATTCAGTGTTGTTACTTTTGTGTCTTGTGTGCACAGTAAAAGTTATATTGTATTATCAAAATACACTTCCGATTACATTGTACTTGAGTATGAACCATTGAAGAGTCTTCGTTATTGACTGGATAGCGTTAGTCGGTGATCATATTAAGAAAGAAATTAGATTGTTTATGCTCTACAAAGCGGGTTAGGAATAACCCTTATCCAACCTCTGACCACGAATCCCCCTTGGTGACCACAGCCACTCTTCACAAGGTCATTGTTAAGGTTTGCTTGTATGGATAACACCACCACCTTTTGGCGATGAATTTTCGGTAAGCATTCTGGTAGAATGTGACATCAGTGCATTTTAGAGTGATGAAAAGATCAAAATGTCAAAGGCCATTTCGATATTCCTGAGGTGAGTAAGGTCAATAAAAAGTTTATTTCCATTGATACTCATTCCTTCCATCCTTGGTTTGAAATACTGATGCAGGATTGCAGACGCCACCAGTGATCTGCGACGAAGTTCAGACTACAGAAGCAGTTACCTAGATCAAGATGGGAGAGACCGCGATCTTGAACGCAACATTGGCCGTGAGCTGAGCCGATTTAGGGATGGCAGATCAGACTCAAGAGATGAGAGGCGCAGAAGCCCTGATTCAAGGCGCAGGGAGGGACCAGATCCATTTGGTCGTGACAGAGATTATTACAAAGAAAGAGAGCGCAGCAAAGATGTTAGCAAGATTCGTGATAATGAGTATGACAAAGACAGAAATGGTAGAGATCGAGATAGAGACAGACAGAGGTCTCGGGATGGTGATCGGTATGAACGTGACGGTCAAGATCGGTATAGAGATCGTTATGATCGTGACTATGATCAAAAGGAATACGATAGAGAAAGAGATTACAGGAGATCACGTGACAGAAGTGACAGAGACTATGATAAAGATCGGGATCGTGACAGATATGAGAGAGATCGGGACTGGGATTACGACAACAAGGAGCGAACAGGATATAGTAGAGAATGGAGTCGGCAGAGAAATGATCCTGAGGATTACTACAGTGATGAAGTTGTACACATATTCCTTGTCTTTTTTGCATGTTGTTTCCATATATTTTAAGATTATTTTCTTTCTATATGTTTGAAAAATATTACTGAGGCAAATTTGATATAACTGTCTAGCCCTTTCTCTCTCAAGATTTCTCAGACTCAGTCAAAACAGGGAAAAACATATATTTTTTTAAATTTGCTGATGCCATTGTTAGTCAAATACCAAAAATGCCGAAAATAAACAATACCATAGCCAAATGCCGCCCAGTGCTTTCCTTTCTTTTGAAACGTCACACCTGAAGATTTTATCCAAAGACTCAAAACATCAGAACAGCATTTAAATTAAAAAACTATTTTAGAAGGCTAAAAAAGGTTAAAAGAAAAAGAAACCTAACATTTTTTACTAATTAAGTCATCTTCTCTATAAGTGGAAAATGTTTGGTTTCTTTTTCTTTAAACCTTTTTAGCCTTGTAAAAATGGTATTTTAAATCTTAAGGGAATATTATGGACAGTATTTATAGGTTCTTAACTGATTTAAGATTTTGCTGTGAGAGAGAAATGGTTTTTCCATAACTTACAATTGGAAGATAGATTTGATTCAATTTGTGCATAAAACAATTTATAGAACAGAATATAACCTCCTTTTTTGCAAATTATCTAGTATGTTGTATTTGGAAATCTGTTCCTTTGAGTTTGATGTCATTTTTTAATTATATATCAAAACCTTGGTTGATGTCAACATCCAAAATCAATGTAAACTTTATTTCTCATTTTGTCCATAACATAAGGCTCTGTTAGTAATGTTTTGTGCATGAAGAACTCTTTCACCAGTTGTAGAGGAATCTAGCCACATCATGAGCAGTCCTGCATTGTTTTCAATCACCTAAATGATCGTCATTATTCATAAACAGCATGATCGCAGTGATCGTGACAGAGACTGGGGAGATAGGGAGCACTCCCGCAGTCGGTACCAGCGACGTGATAGAGACAGTAATGACAGGAGTTGGCAGGACAGTCGCCAGGATGAGCCAACATCTGTCGTCATACTGCATGGACTGGATAAGGACTTCAAAGAAGAGGATGTAAGTTGTTTTGATATTGTACTATGGTTTGTAATGAGCAGTTTTCAATCAAGTGTCAAAAGTAATTTCACATTTGTTTTGGTTTTGCTTTACTATGCTTTGTGATTGGTTAATTTAGTTTGTACCACTGTCAACCAATTCCAAGTAAAACCAAAACTGATCCTGTCTTGTTACACACATTTTCCTGTACTTGATGCCATTTCCTTAATACTTGCTTGGCATTTTGATTGGTTAATTTATTATATTGTTTATGTTTGTGCATTCATACGTACTTCATTGAACCTCTCCAATGGGGTTTTTCAAGAACAATAACAAAGAATGCATGACTAGTGGTTTATTGAAAAACTTCAGTAGAAAAATTAAAACTAATGTCTGACTTTTCGACATCCCTTTGCCTTGATAATAATGGGAGTAACATTGAAACATCAGATAACATTAGTTTTAATATTAAACAAATGAAAAAAGTTACAATCATTATAATAATTATTATAGTATAGTAATAAATTAAAAACTGCTTAGAGTGTTTGTAATTGGTTTGGTTTTTTAAAACTGCTCTTTTCTAGGACTTTGGTTTAACTTTATCCCTTCGTTCCTACAGTATGTAGTCTACTCATATTTAATGATATGTGTTTTCACTTGGTGGATGAAGCTGAAATCCTAAAGTGAGACCATTCATAACAAATGAAAGCTATTGAATTAAGTATTTTCATGGGACACTGTACTAAGTTGCTCAAACGTTTTAGTTTTGTACGGGTGAATAAAATCCTTAAGTGTGGAAATTCAAGTGGAACATATTGAATAGTACCTCTGTGGTGTAATTTACTTGATGGTTCCTAATTTGTAAGTGTGTGGGTGAAGTCCTTTAGTGTAACCAAAACTGATCATTCAAAAGAAATCTATTGATCGGTGCTTTCATGTTGTGAATGTACTGTGCTTTTGCATGTGTAGCCATGAATGGATAAGCAATTATCTCAGTCTACAAACAGCTGAATGTTCCTTTGAAAGTTTGCTTATGAATGGATATAAGCTGTTTAAGAACAGACAAGCATAGCCGTTTGAGAGTGGATGAGGGTAGTGTAGTTTGTGAACAGATCAGCCATTTGCAAATGGCTGACGATTTTTTGTGATTGGATGTCATAGTCATTTGAAAGGCTGAAGATTTTTTTTGAATGGATGCCAGTAGCCATTCCAACGGCCGGTGAATGGCGAAGTTGCTTTTCTCTGGGAGATTTGTTGACCTGCATGCAAGATTAGGAGATCTGTTTTTTATTCCTGAGACTCTGGAATAATCCTTAACAGTTTGCATATTGTGCAGTTCATGTACCATAACCTAACCATTCATCTTTGTTGACAAACTTGTTTTGTTTTCTTGTATCTTTTTTAGATGATTGAAGCACTGCAGAGAGATGGAACTGACTTTTTGGATCTTAGAATTGTTCGGCACAAAGCAGGTAAATTTGGAGTCTTTACTCCTTAACAACAACCTTCTTTAGTGAAAATGTTACTCATGGCTTTACAGTAACACAGCATTTGAAGCAAACCTTTTAAGAACACACATAAGACCAGGTCTTTGAGCTGTTTTTAGTTAACCAGCAACCTAGCTGACTTAAAGTTCCATTTTTGTATTGTACCATAAAAGTGTACAGCTCTCATGTTATTATAATTTTACGTTGTAGTTTATTTTCTTTTGTACAGGTGGTTCTATCACTGCTATATATCCTTTCCTGTTGTTAATTTGGGTCAGCCTGATGTCTAATTTAATTCAAAGTCAAACTGTCAGTTTTTCATGCATATTAATGTATGGTGTTACTTATGTACTAGGTGGCTCAAGAGGGTTTGGGTTTTTAGAATTCAAAAGTGTTTCTGAAGCACAAGATTGGAAGGAGCATCATAGGGTAGGTTTGGAGTATTCATCTGCTGACTAAAAAGTATTCTTCCTTCAAGTTTAACCAATAGCTAGGGAGCATGTTTGTGGACCAATAATGTATCATTAATAGTAACAATGTATTGTAATGTAAGTTAGTGTGTTTGAAAACAATTCAGCTGATTTGGTCCAATTCTTGGCTAGGTCCTTTTCATTTAGCATGTTGGTTGAGTTGCATGTTAGCTGAGAAAATTGTCTGAGTTGGTTTCATTTCGTATTTGATTCTCCATGTTGTCCAACACAGTTATTTTCATTAAAGTGCCCCTGGGACGAAAATTTCATTTTCCATCTTTTTGCATTTTCGTGTAGAATATGACCTTCTTAGTCATGTTACCAAATTTCAATCCTTTACGGCGACTGGAAGTTTAATTTTTTAGCTTTTTATTCGAGATTTCACGGCCGCCATTATTTGGCCTTGTTCCGGAAGTTAAGGCTCAAATTACAGGAAGTGACGTCATTGGCTCAACACGAAAAATTCCACATGGCTAATTTTTATATGGATTCTACTACATAAACTGTATTCTGCTGTTGCAAACTAAATAACAGCAGAATATGGTTTATGAAGTAGAATCCATATGAAAATTAACCATGTGGAATTTTTCGTTTTGAGCCAATGACATCACTTCCTGTAATTTGAGCCTTAACTTCCGAAACAAGGCCAAGTAATGGCGACCGTGAAATCTCGAATAAAAAGCTAAAAAAAAAAAGAATTCCAATCGCCGTAAAGGATTGAAATTTGGTAACATGAGTAAGAAGGTCATATTCTACACGAAAATGCAAAAAGATGGATAATTAAATTTTCGTCCCAGGGGCACTTTAAATGCATCTGTCAGCCAGTTGCATGACTGCCATGTGAGCAGCTCAATTTATGCTTCACTGAAGATTTCACAATTTGAAAATGGTAAAAAAGTGGTGCATTGTTAATGAATGAATGAATGAATTAATTAATTATGGTTTATAAATAAATGTCATCGCGTCTTTATGAGGAATTACAACACATTTACAAGAATAACAAACCAATGATAAAAGTGTTCTTTCAGGCTTTAGAGACTGCTGTTCATAATTCCTCTAAATGGTATTATACAGTACCGCTCAAAAGTAAGTTACCAGTCTCGTCTCGTTTCTCGCGAGACGAGAATCTCGTATCGCGAGACAAGAATCTCGTATCGAGAGACGAGAGTCTCGTCTCGCGAGAATCACTGAAGCGGAAATTTTGGAATATTACCAAGTTTCTCGCAAGAAGAACTAATGACTGAATTTCTCGCGCACTTGTCTTGTGTTGCTTTTATTTACACTGTATGCCGTTTTTAAAACGGCCTGTGCCAACGGTGGTTGATTCCGTCCGTCAACAAGTAAGTTCGCATTATCAGAGCTTATGTGATTCGAAACAATTTTGTCTTCATTCAGTTCAAAGGTTTCGATTCGCGCACAGTGTAAGAGATGATTTATTTCTTCCGTCACTTCGAAGGTTTCGTTTTAGCGAGCTCGCCGACATATCAATTTGCAATTGAAACTTTCCCGCACACACGATTCCTACATAATAAATCCCAGCCTTATTAAAGTCAAGTTCTGTGCCTGTATCTATTAAACAGTTTTTTGAAATAATAACCCTGACACTTACAATGTTTTTCAATTTCACTGCGGTTCGAATTTGCATACATGTACATGTATCGTGCTTTGCAAACCGCTATTGAATCGAACTTCTTTGCGGTTGCAAAGGCTTTTTCTGCCAAGAAAAAACAAAGTTGTGTATAAAGAAAATCGAAAACAGAAACGTTGTGGAAGAGCTAGCGTAAAATGCGTAGTTCTAGTTCAGAATTGATTTCAGTTTATCGTGCACCGAATTTGCATATCGACAACGCCAAGATGTCAAAGGTTACCGCGCCGCGCTTACATCTCAACCTTCAAAAACCGCAAAGTCGTCGCTCGATTGACACTTACATTTTAGCCACAACCCTTGGCCACAACCCATTATTGAAAAGTAACAGATAGGTTTTTTAAATGCAAATCACATGTAAGTTTTCGTATATTTGTTTCACGCCTATGTAATACGCAAATAATCTCTAGCGCACGTGCAACAGAGGCCGCAACAGTCTAACTAGTCATCACCAGCTCTATAAAGTGTATGTGTTTGTGGGTTTTTTTTTCTAAATCCCTGAGAGAATAAAAGATATAAAAACATACACAGCATTTACAATCTCTTCTACACGAAGACGCTTTATTAGGTTCTGCAAATTTATTAGCTCCGATAACCCGACGTGCCACCTCCGAATAAATGCGCAATGACAGATTGATCAGTTCGGTTATCTTTGCAGCCGTCGTTCGCTTACATCGTTGAATCGCTCTGTAGAGGTCTAAATCACAAAGTACAGTGTATATACAAACACATTAAGTCCTCGATCAGTCGGTAAGTCGCTTAACAAAGCAAGCTCGATTATGTTTGTAACCTGGTTCACGATCGATAAGCTTGCGACCGAACTCCATAATTCAGCTTGCTGCGTGACAAGGGCGTCCTGCCGTATCAACAACACCGACACTCAACTTGATATTCTCGCGAAACTCTCGCGAGAAAAGTCAAGCCTAAGTAAATGTACTTACAGTTTTTTCACCCTCTCGCGATACAAGATTCTCGTCTCTCGAGACGAGAATCTCGTATCGCGAGACGAGAATCTCGTATCGCGAGACGAGAATCGCGTCTCGCGAGAGGGTGGTAACTTACTTTTGAGCGGTACTGTAATAAAGTAAATGCAGTCAACTCTCTCGTAAGCGACCACCCTTGGGGCATGACAAAGTGGTCGCTTATGAAACACGAACAAAAAAGCCTAATACTGGATTGATCAGTTAATTACATAAAAATATTAACTTAGTTAAAATTAGGCAAATAGAAACAAATTTATTTGATTTTTTTCACATCTATTCCTTCTTCTGATGAAACTTTGTACAGTACAACATTTTGGAACAGATCACTGTAACAATTCCTGTTTACCTACAGATCTTATTATAGCCATCTTCTCTGTCTGTAAACTGTTATTATCTGTCAGCAGTCCGTGTTAGTGTCATTAAAAATTGAACTTTTGTCACTTCTGAGTAATGATTTATTTTACTAATGATCAGAAGTGATAATGTTGGGCGGTCGCCTAGTGGAAACAGAAAATAAAAGAATGTGTGTAATTTCTGGCCTAAAAAGTGATTGGGGTCCCTTAAGGTTACCCTATACCTTCAGAGGTGTCTTCAGAGGTATCTCGCGTCCAAGCGATGTAGCGCTTCCGGTTTAAACTGTAGATACCTGAACCCTTATATCAAATTAAAGCTTATAGAGCTGGCTATCAAACTAAACCAAGAATTTTGAAATAAAATGAATTTGCTGAATTTTTAGCGCTGTTTTCTCGAATCAATTTATTCACTTGGAGGAGCCACTTCAAAGAGCTAAAACTCAAAAGGAATTTGTTCGTTTGCCTTCAAATTTGGACAGTAGCTAGTTTAACATATAAACAACAAAAATGTGTCTGCGAATTTTTTCTTTCGAAATATTTTTTCTCCAAGAGCGATTTTTGTACGATCACTCCACATTTTTTTCATCTTATTTCGAAAATGCTCTATAACTTTTCATTGCGATTGAATATGGCACAACGCAGACATGTTTATTTAGCGCTTTGGGTCCGGAAACTGAGGAGCAAATGAAATTAGCAAAAAACAAAATTTGCTTTGACTTGTGGCTTTAAAAAGGTAATTCAGACGCTCGCATTTAGAGGTCGTGAAAAATTCGACAATTCATTTTATTTCAAAATTCTTGGTATAGTTTGATAGCCAGCTCTATAAGCTTTAATTTTATATAGGGGTTTAGGTATCTACAGTTTAAACTGGACCGCTACATCGCTTAAACGCGAGACACCTCTTAGGGTAACCTTAAGAAATTTGAGTGGCGGTCGCTTACGAGAGAGCTCTTGAAACAGTAATTAACTGAGAAACAAAACGGTCGTTTACGAAGTGGTTGCTTGTGGGAGGTGGTCACTTATGAGAAGTGGTTGCTATGAGAGAATTGACTGTAGGCTCATCTACTGATTAATATTGATCCTGAAAAGCAATCTATGAATTATGTTGTATTAACTAGTATAAATCAAAGATCAGGGAGTGCTTTTGATGATCTCAATCCCAGGCTCTTTGCCAAGTTGGTGATGATGTCATCCACCCCTGCAAAATGTGCGTAGATGCCAGATACATGTCCCAAGATCCATTCATTGATCGATCCATTGTCCCATGCAATGTCTACACCAATCTGAATTAGGAGTGCATTCTTTCTACGTTGAACACAAAAACATACATTATGTATACTGTATGCTACATGCTACTAATTCTAATGCTACATACAGTATGTATGTTAAGTACCTTTCTCCTTGTTCAACTGCCCATCTACCTCCCTTGAATTAGTGGCCCTTTGGTGTCAAGAGACCAAGGCCCAGTTGCATCTTAAGATAAGTCAAAGTAATCTGTAGATGTTCCCTGCATTTTGAAGGATTTTCATGAGCACTACTTATAAGCACTATAGGTTCTCCAGGGGGAGTACTCCAGGTTAAAAGTGATGGGGAGGTAGGAATGGGGTCATAAATTAGTGCAAGAATATCTATGCAGAAAATGACCATAGGAGACTCCCATTATCGTAAGATTCTTTATGCAACAGGTTCCTGAACTATTTGTAAACACTAAGCCCTTACCAACTGATGAAAAGAAGTGAAAAATGTTGGATGATGTAAAAAAAAAGGTGTAATTTGCTCCATGTTTACTGTTATGGACAGTTATTTTCCCAGAATTTAAGGTAGTTAATTGGTGTTTGAAAGGGCAAAAGTTGAAAATAAGCCCCAGAGTGCTTGTTTGGGGAAACATGGTAATGCTAAGGTGCACTGTAAATCATGGATTTTTTTTGTTTGGCAGTAATTTTTAGTTACTGTTACCTACCTACCTACAGGATACAAGTTATAATCCTTACTAAATTCTTAATCTTTCATGTGCTTAGTTTATGTTATAACAATGATTCAAAATAATATTCTCAATGCATTGAGCCTTGGTAAATGTGTGTGTGAATCATTGTTACAAATTATTATTATTATTATTATTTTTATTTTAGGGCCGTTATTATGTGCGTGGACACACAGTCTGCATTGATTACAGTCGGCCCAAAACTTCTACAAATGTAGTTGAGAAGGACTGGATTTGTAGTAAGGTGAGAGCTGAAGATTTAAAATAGAAATTGTGAGAAATGTTCATCATTGATTGTTATTTCCAGTGACTTGCATACACTGTAGTTAGCATGAAGTTCTTGTATTTAGTTTTGATGATGATGATGATCATCATCCTTCGTATTATGCTTGTGTTTGTCCACCTTATGGCAGTCTCTAGTAACCAAATGATGATAACTCTTTGAAAACATTGATTGAAGCATTTTTTCTTATTTCTTAATGGTTATGAAATAAGATTTTATTTGTGCTGATGAAAAGTAATTTGCCACAATTCTGCAAAAATATCATTCTGTGAGTAAACTATTTCATTTAATTGCAGCTACAGGTAACTGCAATTTAATTAAAGGGTTAATTAATAATTTTGTTGTTTTTACTCGTTCCATTTACAGTGTGGAGGCCAAAACTTTTCTTCAAAAAGACGTCTAACTTGCTTTAAATGTGGTTCACCAAAGGAAGTCTCAGGTCAGTTTAGAGGGAGTGTTTAGGTATCCCGGGATTACAATAGCAGTGGTATTTTGTAACTAGTATGCATAAGACAATGTCTTTGTGTGCTTACTATTCTAGCGAGCATCAACAAATGTTTCCTTATTAGGTCCCAACTAACAGGCTATCAGGTTTTATTAAAAACTGGATCATTGTGTAATGCAATTCCAGGCATTTGATTTGAGAGGCCATGGTATATGAGCCATTATATCATGCCCGAGAAATAGCGGCCATTAAATTGTCTTCTGGTTGTTCTTGCAAAGTGAAATCAGCAAGATCTAGCCATATTTCTTGATTGTTTTTAATAAAACAATTCCACTCGCGCTTGTTGGATATGAGATGGTTATAGCCAACTCGGCACTACGCACCTCGTCGGCTATCTATCATCTCATATCCAACGCGCGCTCTTGGAATAATAATTTTTTGTTAAATATCCAAGTAATGGAAACATAGAAATCGTATGAAATAGACAGTGGAAAATGTTTCTTTTAAAGGAAACCTTTTTGTTTAGTTAAAAATATTTCTCATGATCCTCTTTGACTGATACAAATTAATTTTGTGAAGTACTTATTGATTGTGCACCAGCCCACTCAATGTACATAGAGTCAACTGCTGCCTCATGTAGTCAATAAATTCTTGTATAAAGTTCAAACTTCAATCTGAGGTTATAATTATTTAGTGGTTAGGCCATGGGGAGTGTTACATTTTGGTCAAAACTGTGCTGAAATTAAAACTGAGTTGCCTTTTCTTATACACAAAATGCTTTGATTCCAATATACTGTGTATGTAAAACTATGTCTTTTACCCTTTTTAAAAGTAATGCTGAAAAATGTGGCATAGCTCCTTTAAATTTAAGTCAGACTGGGTCTAAACTTTGAGGTGTCAAGTCCCACGTATGGTACTTCTTTGCTTTTAGAATAGATTGTGACTGTATACTTAGATTCAACAAATAAACTAAATCGGATAATATTCAGTTTTAATTTCCAATTTTTCTTTTTCTAGATGTTGTAGAGGACAAAGAGGTTTTGAATAGTAATCCATGTAAAGGTTTGTTCAAGCTACATGTATCTTAAATTAATAAAACTAGAATTTTAAACTGTATATTATTCCAAGCAGGGTACATCTAGGAGTTTTAATTTTTGGAGGAGAGAAGGAGTATGCAAATATTCAAACTCTTCCAGCTGGGTCATACATGAAGTAGTAACCAACCTGTTATTCAAACCACTCAACTGAGGGAAGACCACAGTAACATGTACTTAACATTACATGTACAAAAAAGTGTACTGTCCTGTGGGTTTTGCAAATCCTTGAGGTAGAGTTGTAGTAAGAGTGAACAATGTTTTTCTGTTTTAGTGTTGATTCTGAAAGGACTGGATACCATAACTAATGATGAATCGGTAAGAAGCTTTAAAAAAAAATGTTAATTCTAGTGATGTGGCAGCATGTCCTGAAGCAATGGAGAAAGAGTGACAGAGATGTACTGCAAACAGGTGTAAACAACATTGTGTGAGGTTGTGGGTAGCATGAGACTATTTGCAATGGTGGGCTATGTAGCGAGGCTCAGCCTGAGATAAATGCCTTTTTCAGCCCTTGTAGTATACATGTGAAATATAGCAATATTTACAATTTCAAATCAAAAGAAGATAGGGTAGGAAAACCTGGGCAGAAAATACAATGCGAAGATTAGGGGCAGCCACCTATTGGCCCCATTACTTGATCTGTAAGGTCAAGGTCATGGGGACGGGGGTGAACAATTCCCCCCCCCCCCCTTCCCCTCACCTCTCTGTGATTATAAAGTGCTCAAATGTATTCTTTGCAATAATTTTTATTTTGCTAAAAAGGCATAACAATAAGACAAAAAGTAGCAATACCAACACCCCAAGCATATCACCAAGCTTGTTACATCATCTCCAGTTTATGAAAGTACATGACTGTAACAAATACATCTCACATCTCTGCACAAATGACAACAATAATTGGAATCACTAGTTCATTGGTAATTGTTGCTTTTTAATAATATTCTCCTCATACTTAGCATTGTCAACATTATAAAAGTTTTACAAGCGATAATGCCACGGAGAAGGGAATATTTTTGTAAAGTTTACTTCTCAAACCAAAGTGCAAATCAGCAAAAAAAAAACCTAGGGCTGCAGTATTTTTCATTTGCATTCAAAACCGCATGTAAAAATTCACTTTTGAGCAAAAAAATTGACCCAAAATTCACTTAGAAAGTTTTTGCCCCCATCCCTTTACTGTCATGGTTAGGTGATGATTTAATGCCAGTGTGAAAATGCAATAAAAATTGGAGTAAACCGTTACTAACCCAGTTTAAAGCTGATACACCCTGTATAAGATGTAACTTGCATTGATTTATCTTAGATTCGAAAGGCCCTTGTGGAAATAACAGCTCTACCAATCTACGATGTTCGTCTAATAAGGGATAAACTTACCAGTACTTCCAGAGGATTTTGTTTTGTTGAGCTTGGCTCAGTTGAGGTAATGATTGATGTGAATTTATTTTGCTTGCATTACTCCAATGGTTCCAAGGTGCATACAGCTTCAAAGTATTGCATAAAAAGTAGACAGCACTACACAACAGTTCTGATTACATCAGACTCTTTCAGCCCCATCATCAACTTATAAATTCCCCTTACTGGTCTCCCTATAGAAGTAGTTAATTGGAGAAATAATTAATTTTTGTGATAATTTCCACTACTCTCCCAACCTGTACAGTGAATGTTGATCGGGAACTCATACTTAAAAAGAAAAACTTATCACCCCTTATCACTCATTGGCTTTCTGGAAGCGTTGTAATGGTTTCATTTGCCTCTTGTAGCAAAATGATTAAAATAAAATACATGATTCAATGTAATTTACTTTGTGCTCAAGGGACCACAATTCTAATTAAACTCCACCTTTGTGACAGAAGCATACCTCCATGTTACATGCACCTCTGGCATGGTGTCTGTATGCTTTCAACAAGAAAGCCATAGGTGCTTTTTAACCGACTTGGCTTGCCCCACACCTACACCTCTCAATGTTTCTTAACTCCCCAACCCCCCCCCCCCCCCCTACAGCAAAGCCCTTCATGAGCCCCATAATATTGTACTTCTTGAGGGTGGGGGTTTGACGCCTTGTTAAATAGATATTTTTATTTTAGGTGTTCTATTTTCCCTTCTTCTTCTCTTTGGAAACAAAGAACCCTGATAGCAGGTCTGCACATAGTGGAATGTTAGTAAACATGTACAGTCATGTGCGACAATGTGTGCAATGTTGCACCATGTGTCTTGACCTTTGGCTGCTCTTGATTCTTGGTCTTCTGTGAGTTATAAAGCAAAGGCAGTGATTACAAACATTCTTATTCACACAGGAAGCAAGTCAGTTGTTAGAGATCATCACCAACATGCATCCATACTTTACCATTGATGGCAGAATTGTTACTGCCTCTTACGCCAAGCATGACAATCCACCAAAACAAAACAGGTAATTTGTCTATTTAGTAACTACTTAAAAATCCATTTTACAACAGCTACTGTCTGCATTAGAAACTGTATAAATTCTTATCTATGTGTGTGTGTGTATGATTTTGTTTTCAAAGAAAGCTGAATTTTTTGTGCTGCAAGAAAGTATTCTAAAACACCAACAATAAATGTGTAGAAAGACAGAGCATTCAGGACTCATCCAAGTCCTTTTGTCAATAATGCAGTTACTGTTATGCAGCCTTATGTTGGTGACAAGCCAGCAGGATTTCTCTGTAGATTGAGGGAATTGACTCTGTTTAAAATTTGAACTGGTTCATTTTTAGTGCTACAGCTGCAGCAGCAGCCATTGAACAAGCTCACTGGTCACAGACGCCCTCCACATCCCAGGCTCAGCAGCCATCCAGTGCCGCAGCCAATGCCATGGCTCAAGCACAGGCGGCGGGTACCATGGGAACTGTGACAGCAGAGAGTTATGCCACACAACAGCAGACTTATGATGCGACCAGTACTGCTTCCTATCAGCAGCAGCAGGTAAGAGACTGCATGTATACTGTTAGTAGAAAATCTTTAAACTTAGTGAGGATTGATCCTGCATTCTCTGGATTATTTCATCAACTGTTGCCCTAGTAACTTAGCTATGAGGCCAAACAGGAGCAAGTCGTGGCTGATTTTGGTGGTAACTGCAGGAGTGTGAATGGGAAGGTTACAGTGCATGTTGTGCTGCTAGCTCATGTGGTCTTTCATTTCCTTACCAGGGCTAATGCTCAGTGGGAAATTCGTGGGTTCACTTTAACCCTTTAACATACAATGCAGAGTTGACTCTCTGATCCATCATTGCTGTTAGTATAACCTGCTATGCTTAACCAAGGAGATGATTTGATGGGCCCATGAATATCCACATATTTGTGGGAGAAAATTTGGTCACTAGGGGCTCTCATGTATTGCTCTGCGTCCATTATACGACATAGCATTTTACATGCAAGTCCTTACCAAAATGAGCGGAAACATGAGATTGTGTTACATGTTAAATTTTAATGGTGCATTTTAGAATTTCATTCTTTCCTTTTTGTTTTTTTAGTATCAACAGCAAGTCACAGCTCAGGCTACTACAGGTATGCATAAAGCAAAAACGTGACTTCATAGATTTATTGTGATAATAAGTTTATTTTGTATAATAACATGTATATTGCCTTATAGACTTCAAGGTATTTGTAAAAGTTGTAATATTAAACATTCAGTTGACGTGGTTTATTACTTTGTTTTCATTGACACTAGGAGCAGAAACTGCAGCTGTGCAAGCCCAAGGTACCATGATTTAAAAACAGTAAACATTGGTTTGATTATCACTGTTAAGAGTGGGTTGAAACGAATGTGCTGTAATCTGCTTTGGTCTTACTTTACTATGCTCTGTGATTGTGGTTAAAAAAAAAAAAAGAGAGAGACCAACAACATATCTTGTGGTGCTCAGTTTATTCATCTTCTCTGAGCTTTACTTACTTTTGATTGTACTTATTAAGTAGATGCTCACTATATATATCGTCAAAACTCAATGTGAAGAGCAACTAAAAATTGAGATAGCAGAAGATTGACACAGCCAATAGTAAATAGTTATTGCTGTTTACAATATCCAAGGGAATCCAGAGAGCCAGTGTTCTACCAAGATGATGGAAGTCTATTCTGCTTGTGTCAGATCTCTTCTAAATATTGTTATTTGGTCTTCCTTTTTGTTTTCTTCATCATTAGCTGCTACTGCACAAAATCAGCCTGCACAAGCTCCCATGAACACAACATCACAGCAACAGCAACAGCAGATGTACACAGCACCACAGTCATTTGCAAACTATGTTTATGATCCTTCAACTGGTTATTACTATGATTCCAGTACTGGACTGTACTATGATGCAAATACTCAGGTAATATAAATTGCCTCTTTTCACCAGTTTTTGGTTTTGTAAAGGTCTGCAAAACATTTTGGGCTGAAAAGCAATAACTGTTTTACGTGCAAAATTATTTCGTGTCAAAAGCTTGAAAGATAGAACTTCTGCAGTTGATTTTGAAAGTTTAATAGCAAAAATCCTATAGCTTAATAAAACAAGCTGGACCAGTTTGTACTAGAAACTATTGCTAATCAAGAGAAAGCCATTTGGAAATCATTTTTGGGCCAAAACGTTTTTAGAAGTTTTTGAAGAGTAGTCTTTTAATGTTTTTCGTTCACAGTATTACTATAACAGCACCACTGGTCAGTTTCTTTACTGGAACGCCGAGACACAGCAGTACATTCCAGTAGCAGCTGATGGGTAAGTTAAGGGTGTCTGATCAAATACAATTTCTCCTTACAACTTCTCAACCGTCAAACACACAGATGACGAGACTACCCAAAATCTTCAAGCAGCAGATAATGGAAATCGGTGGGGAGAATTGAGAATTTAAATGTTAAGAGTCTTTTGTTGTAAGGCGGTTGAGAACACCTGCAGTTTAGGGCCATTTGTCAAGACGTCATTAGTAGGTCTGTAATCTTGTGTGCTGTTTCTACTTCAGTTTCAATTATGACAATAAGAGGGTTCTTATTAAAGGGAATTTGTTGGTTCAAGGGTGGATTAGTCATTTAGGAAATTTGGTAATCCGTGAGAATGATGTATTATTCAATCAGTAACACAAACATACTCAGAAAAAAAGAAATCTGAGTTTTCGCAACAGGAATCTAACCTTAACCTGTGACCTTCCAATTACTAGTTTGGGTGCTCTACCACTGAGCTACAGCAGACTTGTGGAAGCTAAGACCATAGCTTCCACGAGTCTGCTGTAGATAATAATATTACAAATCTATTTCTGATATTGGAATGACTGGAATAAGGTTTAATCAAAATTGAGTTTTGTTCTGTATTGCCAAATTTTGTTTCTTGTGAAAATAGTTAGTCACTTTTCTAAAAGTGATATAATTTCTAAACTGGAAGAAGAAAACTTGGAATTGTCCTGGAAGAACGCATACTTGGACAATTAATATTCAACCTAACATGCTGAATTTTGTATTTGCACCTAATGTAGCCAGTTCAGTAAAATCATATCTAACATTTCCTTAATTGAGGTTGAATGAATGCTTATCAGTTCTTGATTATCATACTTCCGTTAATCCTGCCTTACTTGTCTTTTAGCTTCTTGTCATTTTTTCTGTAGTTGTTTTGCATCATAGTAAGGCATATGAATGTATTTTTCTTTTATATCAAGCCATGTCTTTTCTTTATCCTGTTTAAGGAGTGTGGCTTCATCTGCATTATCTGGTTCAACATCCACTGAAAATGCCCCAAACACTGAAGCAACAGCTAAAGGTATGGTTTGTTCATTTGTTTCTTTTGAACAGGTGCCTGTACAAAGGATTACTCCACTGCTTACCACACTCATAAATGAGTCTTCCCTTGACAAAGTTTTTGGGGGTTTACAATTGCACACAATGAAGCTTTCCTCATTAATTTAATATCATGTTAATTTTTTTTACTGGAAAACTACAAAATAATGGAAGTCTAGATTAAAAGATAGTGGTTAGTTTTTGTGCTTGGAAGTTCAGGTTCAGTGGAAATGTAGGAGGGAATTCACTCAGTGAAGTTGGTGAAGTTGTCTTGATATTTCAAATTCAGATTGTCTTGAAATTTTTGGGAAACATTTGTGCAGTAAGTAATAAGAATCTAATGATGGTACATTTTGACCGCAGAAAAACAGAAGAAGGCAAAGTCACTGCAAGCTAAAAAGGTACATGTGTGTCAATACCTGTGTTCCTTTACACAGCAATAGGCCATTTCCGAGTTGCTGTGAACCTCACTATGAAAGCAAGGCTAAGTGCAATTTTTTTCATGTGAAAATTAGTTTTGTTAGCATATGACCTGGGGTGGGGGAGGGGGGGTACTCCCTTATATGGGTTAATGGGCATTTTGCCGCCATTTTGGTAAATAAATAGGGTATCAAATTTTGCACTCTAGTCTTGAATTGGTTTTTTTTTTTTTTAAGAAGCTACTTCTTCATCCTGACGTTTACAGCAACTGTGTATGTGCCGCAACGGCTTGCCATGCACTCCGGTCATGCGCTGGACCCCAGGGGTTTTTGAACTGAAGTTGACCAGACACTATCATATTCCCCCCCCCTCCCCCCCCGGGCATATGAATGGAAACTAATTTTCATACCAAAAACTTTGCACTTAGCCTCGCTTTCACAATGAGGTTCAAAGCGACTCGGAAATGGTCTATTTAAAATTTTGATGTTGGCCAGGCAACAAAAAAACTATTGATACTGCCGGTAAGAGGACTCTCAAACTTGACCATTTTACTTTTTAAGGAGCTCTTTCCAACAGTCTCAATGATGTTTCATTACATCAAAATTTTGAATTAACTGATAAAGGTTTATTGATTTGCAAAATATAATTTAGTTTGCTGTTGATTGCTTGGTAAATGACAGCTTTGCATGAGCAGAGTTAATAGTCATTTGGGACACACCTCATACTACCATTCTCAAGTTGATTTTTGTTACGGTATTTTGTAGATTGCAAAGGATATGGAAAGATGGGCAAAGTCTGTGAATGCTGCTAAAACTCAGATGGACGATTCCAAGAAAGGAACTGCTGCAGCTACCTCAAAAAGTGAAGAACTTAAGCCTGTGGAGGCAGATATCTTCAAAGTGGTAAGTAACATGTTCATCCGATTTTCAAACACAGAGAAATGAGTTGAAAAAACAAGGTGCAGTCAAGTTTTTTTGTAACCAACTTCGACATGTTTGGAAATCGGATAAAACACTCTCCTTTCTTCTCAATCCATCAGTAATTCTTGAAGAAATTCAAAGGAAAAAATTCTCCAAATTTTATGATAATTAAGATCACTTTTTCAAACCTCCTTCACGGTAGTGATTTCCTTCGTTTTCTCCTCATGGATTGTTACTGAGTTTGTGAAGATTATATGATCAGGAGGGAAAGTGGCGATCATCGCGGTACTATTATACAACCTTTGTTGATTTGAAAGTGCCATAAAGTTCCCAAGTGACAACCCTTGTTAATCTTGGATTTAGCAGCCTTTTAATTTACGTTACCTTCAGGAGTCCTTGCTTTTAAGGTGGCGAAAACATGCAGCATAATTCATAAATTTTCATCAGATAAAAATAGGTCAAAAAAGGGAAAAAAATGTACATGAGAAGAAAAAACACAAGAATGTACTGTAAAAAGTGTAATATACAATAATATCTAAGGGTGCGTTTGATTGACCCTATTCCGGAATGGGAATTCCCTCATAAGAGGTTTTTTTAGTTACTGAAACACAGAAATGGCTCTCAAATTATTGTGTATCAACGAAGTGTATTTCTTCCCATATTTACCTAAAAGGAGAAATTTAACAGCTGTTCTGCTTATTCTTATTCCGGAATACGATCAATCGAACGCGACCTATTTTTTTTTTTATGTAGCTGGCAATGATCATATTTGTATTGCTACTTTTGGGGGTTATTATTCTGGAACTTTATGGTACTGTCTAGGTGTAAACACTTTTCAGTTGCAGCATATTTGTGGTTTATTTGCAGCCGTTTGGTATTCCTCCTAAGCCATCATCAGCACTTAACATAGCCAAGAGTATTGCCGCTGGAATGGTGTCAGAAGTAACTGATAGCGTAGCAGCATCCAGTCCACTTGCAGCTTTGACTATGAACAAAGAAACCACCAAACCAGGTAACAGTTGATGATATTTCTTACTAGTATTAAGGGCAGTGCCTTCTAACAAAGAAGTGTTTTTGTTTGGTTTATGACTATGCAGAGAAAGCAGATCTTAGGAAGGGCTATTGAAATCCAAAAAGAAAATTGGGGGTAACCACACATTTTTTTAGAAATAATTAGGCAACAATTATTTAAAAAAAAAAACAGTGACATCCAAAGCAATCTATGACGTTTTCTTCCAAATTGAAGCTTTATTATCTCTGGAAAATGCATGGTTACCCTAAATTTTCTTTTTGGATACCAAGAGCACTTCCTAAGTTCTGCTTTCTCCACATTTTTTTTAAACCGCGTGAAAAATCCCTGTGTTAGTAGGCACCACCCATAGCAAATCCGAGTATCTCTAGATGTACAGAACGTATGGGCAGTAACAAAAGTAGACACCGTCCTTAGGTAAACAGGAGAACAGTCGAGTTTTTAGGGGGAATATCACCAGCAACAAAGAAATAACTCGTTTCCCTGGCTGACGTCATCAATTGGTTTGGACCCAGATCTCTGACTGTGCGGTTGTGAACGAGAACATAGCAACTTTAAATCGTCCATAGCCGCGTGAGGATTTTATAAATTTTCTTAATTGTTGTTTTAATTGTCTCCAAGTTGTTCATAGTTTTTTGTAATGCAAAAAAATAATAATAATAATAAATAAAAAAAATAAGGGTTAGAGGCACTTTAAACCCTCGGAGGTATGACAAGTTGTACAGCTTCTCCAGTGTTTTCACTCGACTGGAAAAAAAAATGACAAGACACAAATTTGACTTGGCATAAAATTTACCTCACACAAAGTGATAAATTACAATATGTTGGACAAATACCGGGGTATATCTAAAAGCAAATGTCTGTTGAAATAAGGTATGATGCAGTTATCTATGAAATGCTAATCTAAAGCAGTACAAGAATAACGAAATGTATTACAAAAATACCTAGGCTGCAGAAAGTTTGATAAAATTGCATGGTTGTATCAAATATAACAACTTCCACAATAGCTGGGTAGCAGGGCGTCTGCTGTTATTTTATTTATTTATTTATTTATTTATTTTTTGTGTTGTTTTGTTTTGTTTTGTTTTGTTTTTTACCAACAATCTTTTATGATGGCAATTGGAGTTGAGGGGACTGAAGTAAAATCTATTTTGTTGGATGGAACATTGTGGGAGAAACAGTAAAGCACTGCGATATTTCATACTAAATGTTTTGAAATAACAATAAGTGTATTATTGTTTGTCTCACGATGTAGTCACTTTGGGATGTAAATCGTGATGTTTCGACTGCTTACTGCTAGTCTTCATCAGGCGATGAGGTCGACTGGTTACGCGGTTTTGAAATAGTAACACCAAGGGAAGGCTTAGAATCAGGGAGTGAAGTGTATAAGAAGCTAATTTAGTGAAAATTTGTTTTTGTTTCAGAACCAGCTAGGGGCGGTATAGTTGCTGAATATGGAGAAGATGACTCTGATCCTGAGGATGATGTTAATGATAAATTCACTGACCTGAGTATCATGGCGTGCTTGCTGTGTAAACGACAGTTTCCAAACAGGGAGGCTCTGGAAAGACATCAAAAATTATCCGACTTGCACAAGGTGAGAACAGTGTACTCTTGAATATCTTTACACTAAAGGCTGGTTTCCATATGATCGCGGATCGCAGATCGCAATAAGGTCTGCGATCGTCTGCGATCATATGGAAACCAGCCTTTAGATAGAATATGGTTCTATCTTCTGCGATCGTCTGCGATCGCGATCGCAGGATCGCAGACGATCGCAGAAGTAGTTTCCATATGATCGCAGACGATCGCCGACCTTATTGCGATCTGCGATCCGCGATCATATGGAAACCAGAAACACTTGACAGCAGAACTTTTTGAGGTCTTGTGTCAGAAGTGGGAGTCCCCGGTGCTTTGTTCCAAGGAACAAAAACTATTTTTGTGATGTGATTTGCTAAGTATATTTCATTCTGCCTTTCAGCAAAACTTGGAGATCCATAAAAAGATGGCAATGAGCGATGAACAGCTTGAGGCTTATGAAAGGCAAGAACGAGAGGTGTGTGAGTTTGTTTGTTGTTTTATAAATTCGGGGTTTTCAGTGCTGCATGCCATATGGCGTTGTCAACTGCCATCTTTGACAGCTTTTAGATGACTTCCATTCCATATAGCAACTTACGAAACTGGAAAAATTGTTGGAAGTGGACATAAATTTTGACAACTCATCTTACAGTTTTTGTTTGTTGTTTATTACACCTCGATGACAGGCAACGCTGTATTACAGAGGTTCACCACACGTGAAATTAAATAGAAATAAAAATAAATGGCTTTATTCAAGTTTCAATGTATTTAGCGCAGAGCACTATCCAGATTGAATTGGAATTTAGAAGTGTTGGTTTTTGAGGAGAGGGGAAAACCGGAGTACCCGAAGAAAAACCTCTCGGAGCAAGAACGAGAACCAACAACAAACTTAAACTTAAACTCAAATAAGGCATAAATCTTTTGCTTGCTGATTGGTTTGTGTGTAAAGAGAGACAGAAAAAGTTGAGTTTCATCATGTAGATTATCCAGGGGAAAATGAGATCGTTAGCGGAAATGCAGCTTTGGCGTTCTTGATTCCATTTGACTTGCACCAACTTACGTGATTTGCAAGGTTTGTATCCACCAGTAAAACGGTTAAATAAGAATGCTGCTAACTAAAGAAATGACACCTTAGAGGTCATTCAACTTCATCCCAATTTTAGCGCTCTGTCATTGCGTGACCAGATATGACACCAAGAGGTTTATTGTCACACAATCATCTTTGAAAGTCTGTTATCTTGATCGTTGGTCGTGTTTTGACAGAGTAAGTACCGTGACAGAGCAAGGGAAAGAAGGGAAAAGTATGGCCAGCCAGAAACTCAGAAGATCAAACTCCCATCAAAACGAAGAGGCGGACCAGCAATGTAAGGAAAACTTTTGGAAAAAAGCCATTAACAATGTGTACAATGCAATATAGTCTCCGTTACACATCCCGTTTCAGACCGTAACAGCTTAAAAGCCATAGCCTTTGAGGTCTTGTCAAAGGGGAACCCCCTCCCCATTCGGCGCATAGCGTGATGTCTGTTGGTTTCCACAGATGCAGGAAAGTCGCTCAGAAGTATTCTTGGTACATTATCTACTGAAAAATTATGTTGCATTTCTGTAATCAAGTTCCTGTGTTCCCACCAGTTAGCAATCAGGGTGTACTTGTCACTTGGAGGCTGGAGTCATTGGTGTTGTGGTTTAATGTTTTTGGTCTTAGACTTAAAATTTGTCAACCAGTTTGATTTTTATCGTCCGCTGTTCCAGATTCTAGTAATTAATATTTGTCATGCTGCCTACAGTGCAGTACACAATAGCTGCCGTAGCAAACACGGTGAAAAAGCAAAAAAGCATAAAACCCCAACGGCGGAAATGTTTGTACGCATGCTGCCTATACAACGACATGAAAAGTTTTTTCTGAATAAGCTGTAAGTGTCTCAGAGTGCTTGTGGTCCATTTTCCAAATTTGCCAGTATATAAAAGTCTTTCCTTTTCTTTTTTCTTTTAATTTTTAACAGGACTTTCGAACAGGCTCCAGTGGAGCGAATTGGCGGAGAGAATATCGGGAATCAAATGTTGAAGGTATTTGTCTGCCTCGATTTGGTGCTTGGAACATCCTTGTGTCTACCTCGACTGGGTGCCTGCGACATCCAGGGGAATGCATGCAATGATAGACCTTTATCACAGTAATTTTAAATTTTGTTGCCTTGAGACCGCTAGAAATAACATCTTAAAATTAGTAAAACAACCAAGTTTTAGAGTCTTGTCTTTTAAAATAGCGAAGACTCGAATGTGTTAAGGTGACTCGACCCAGTTATTTTTTGGCGGTACCATCCTACCTTGGAGCTCTCTGGTATCCCCACCTTTACTTTTATCGTAAGTCTAACACATAGAATGGATATCATATAGATCACTCTACAATATAGCAAAAAAAATTTGGCGATCGGAGTAAATGTCACGTGGTTATAGTGCCACGCCTCTTTGAGGTCTGAGTGGAAATTCTGCTGTTTCCGGCTTTTTTTCGTGAAAATCTCTCGGCTACACATAGTGCGCATTGGTGCCTTGCGCTGAACAGTTTCACCAAAATCGCAAAGACCCAATTCGAGAAATTCAGCGCTTTCCAAATTTAGGTCATAATTTACGTAAAAATGATAAGCAAACTTTACACGATTATATCTAATAAACTATGTGATTTATTCCTTCATTTTGGGGATCTTTATGACAGGTGGGTCCTTGCAAGTCAACAAAAAGATTTAGGGTCTTGTAGATGCGCGCGATTTCGAGCAATACAAATATATAGAAATTATAGTTTTAGCTATTTGTTGACGTTTGTCAGCGTTTAAGAGTCCTTCTCACAAAAAAAGCATTTTAAAAATTCGTAGTTTTTTTTCCTTCAAATTTTTTCAGGGCCACAATTGATTAACTAACTACCCGGATTCTAAATTTCATGGTCATTGAAAAACTGTGACATTATCTTCTATAAGCCCAAACTTGAGTAAATTAATATTGAAGATTTTTAGCGTTTTGGCTGAGTTTGTGCTTTGGGAGTTTTCTATTGTTTCGAGTCTGTCATGAAACAGCATTCTTTTTTCAGCACGCGTACAGACGTAAACAGCGCCTAAGCACGGAGCAACGCGCTTGATGAAGGGACGGTTTTGATTTTGGTTCCCACAGGTTGAGAAAGTGGCGCGCGTTTTGCAAAACAACCGCAGAGGGTAGTAAAACACAACGAGAGCGAGCGATACTGCTCTAGAGTGATAACCGTGTTGCATGCATGCTGTTGGTTTGATTTTTACTGTTTTACTCCTACGCACTTTTTAATCTGTTGTTCGTTCAAAAGCAGAGAAGAAAAGAACCCTTCGCATATTTCTGGTTATGGGGAAGAAATGTCCGTTCGCCACAACCTTAACTGAATCTTTCGTCACTCAGTCCTTAAAGGGTATAACTGGTGAAAAAACACGACTGGAAGTTGCTGGGTTGAATACGCTTAGTAGGATATTTACGAGAAAATAGTCATAATCACGTGCTGTAGGACATTTTGGTTTCTGGTATTCATTGTTTCTGTTTGTAACATTAGGCCATGGGCTGGACCGAGGGGAGTGGTCTGGGGAAGGCTGGTCAAGGGATTGTTAATCCAATTGAGGTAGGTTTATAAGTGTTATTTAAGTATTTTTTCTTGTTACGTTACTGTGTGCTCGAAAAATTGCTGGGGTAATGTTACATGTACAGTGGATCACAATTGCAACTCTGCATACTCTTAGTCGCTTGATGTGAACCCTAACAGTGATCAGCATCAAATTTCTCCTTGTAATATCAATGCTTATCAACCCCTGAGGTCATGAGAATTAAGGATGAATGACCCAAGATGAATTTTCTTGATATTTTAATAACTTCTCCCCAGTACTTTAATAAGAAAAGTATGGGGACAAGATAGGAGAATTTGTTCTTTGATATTACAGGGTAAAGGGTTAAGGAAACTTTACCTCTGTGCGAAGTTCTCACACGTTTTGTTTTTCTTTTGTCAGGCAAAGATGCGGAGCCAAAATGCCGGCCTTGGGTTAAAGGGAAGCAGTTACGGGGCCTCATCGTCTGACAGCTACAAGGATAAACTTAAAAAACTGGTGCGTTTAACATAATCTTACTCTTACTTTATTTTCGTCTTCCATTTGAGGTCGGGTTCCTACTGACAGTTAATAACCAAACCGCAGTAATTATAAAAACTCGCAGACACGACCATTCAATTCCCAATTCAGAAAAAAACGTCGGTAAAGCCAAATGGCTTTTTAACAACTAGTTTTCTTCACGGTTGATTTGAAAAAAGTTGTATATATCAGTACATCCAAGTGTGGTATTTTTTTTACTCTATTTAAAGGGGCAGTTTCGCCTATTTTTAGCGTCAATTTGAATAGTGAAAAAACGTACTTGCGTCGATGGAACGTTGAAATAATTTTTCGGGTTTGTAAACAGTAACCCTTCTAGAGCACAGAAACTAGTATCAATCATTTTTGTCTGCGGATGGCTAAGATGGAAATGGATTGAAACTTGAAATAACTGACCAATTCCTCTTGTGTATGTTGGAGAAACCTTGCAAGGGGAGAACCGGAATAGAGATCTTGTCAAATGAAAACTTATCCATGTGTAACTAGCCTTAGCGACTGCATAATTTTGATGGCTGGTTGTTACTTTGATGATTTTCATCCTTTTGTTAGATTGTTGGGAGGGGGGGGGGGAGGGGTTGGCTGGGGCTCGCCTGTTCGAGTCAGTAAGCTTGACGTAATGTGATATAATGTCACAAACTGGTATAATACAGACGTGATCCACATATTTAACGTTCACCTGTTTGCTTCGAAAGTTGTCTGTCAAAAAGCTAGTCACCGCGTGTTCATTCTCTCATTGTAGCCATATCTTATTCTTCACAGGCGAGGTCACGTTTCAACGATCCGTAACAGCCCATTGGCTATTCATAGATGTTTTGATCGATGGAAATTGTACATAGAGCAAGCTCTTCGCAAGTGAAGTAAAAAGACTCTAGTTTCTCCTGTAAAGAGGATGTTGTTCCGAGGAAAAACATGTCTCTTGCGTCGATTGGGCACAAACGCTGGCATGGCGGGCGACGGAAGGAAGGCAACAGGAAATTTTAAATTTTGCGCGCTCTGTATATTCCTCTTGCGCGCTTAAAATTCCCTTTTCTCTTTCTTGTTCCTGCTTGAAGTCTCGGGTGAAACGTTTGCCTACCGTCCTCTTATCTGTCTTCTTTCAAAGAACTGAAAAATGCAACGTGAGCAAATATTTCGCACCATTTGTTAGTAAAGATATTTAAATTGAGGATGAAGTTTACCTAATGTTTACGAAATAAATGTGAATTATCCTCTTTCCCATGTTCCCTTGCTTGGAGAAGATACTGAAAAATAATAAAGTTCTTTAAGAAACTATGAAAAAAACAAGGGGGTTTGGTTGATGTCCTCGTGTCAGGGGCGGTACGCTCTTTATTATTATTATTATTATTATTATTATTATTATTATTATTATTATTATTATTATTATTATTATTATTATTATTATTATTATTTTTATTATTATTATTATTATTATTATTACTATTATTATTATTATTATTATTATTTTATTTTATTTTTTTTTTTTTTAATATAAGAATATTGGTTTTGCGGCCCAGGCTGAATATTCTTATTTTTCTGCCGATTTTAGGCTGAAGATATTCTTGTACTATTCTTAAATTATAGCTTGTGACATTTCCGTTTTAGAATGTATTGTTGCATCAATATCAAAGATATAATTTATCATGATACTTTTTGCAGTTTAGTTCATTTCTTTTGTGCTGTATACTGTACATATGTATTACATGTACCGTTCATCGAACTGTCATTAGCACTGAACATTTGCAGGTTTTTTTCGTTTTGTTGGTTTGTTTGTCGTTTAGAGAAAGGAATAATTTTATACGGTTAAGTTTAAAACATATAATTGCATTGTATTTAAAGATTTTAAACACAAATATATCCTTTTCAAAACTCAGCCTCGGGTTTTTTCTAAAAACATTCTTAAAATTTCGCAAAATTTCAGCCTCGATATTCTTATAAAATATATTCTTATAGAAAAGAAAGTAATCTTACCATTATCCCATTGCAACTGCGGGACGAAGTAGGTCTTGCAACAAACTGTTTTCTTTCATCTAGGAGAATAAGAATTTTCCAATTTTTTAGTGCATTTTAAGCACTGTCCCAATGACTTCTGTTCAGCATTCTACATACTAAAATAACAGGCGCGTAGGAGGGGGGGTTCGAGGGGTTCGAACGAACCCCCTTTGAAGATCAATAATGGCGGAAGAAAAACTTTTAAATAAAGTTCCTTTCGTCGAAATACATCAACCAAAGAAAAATAGAGATATAAACCCGTTCTTTAGGCCTTATGTCTTATCCTCAGTAAAAATAAAAATTGTCAAGAACCCTTGGAGATTAATTTTAATGACGTTTCATTTTTTGCCCGAAAAAGCCATAGCAAAGGATGCTTTGCGATACGTTTTGTTCTCTGAATGCGGCATTGTTCTGAAATGAGATTCACTTCAAACTTAATAGTTCAAGCCTTGTTGAGTTTCACGCGCAATTACGTACAAGTTCGCATGAGAACATTCACTTGTGAATGTGAAGCTGTCCGCCCTGGCTCTAATGCATATCAAATATGATATGCCTGTCAATCTTGACGAGATAGTCAATTTGTTCAAAGGCCTACACCCGAGAATGATGCAGTTTACCAGCTTGGTGTATGACTATCAGCAGATAGAATAGCTATCAGAACTTGACAGGGCGCGGAATGTACGTTGAACTTTCTTGTTTAAGTTGAAACAATTATGCCGTCGAAGTGATGTATATAGCTTAAAAAGCTGCTGTATAACAAAGTTGTGATTTGCCTAAAATGGGTCTCAAAATGCAGGAAATGAGGTTTCTGGGAACCTAGATTTTCAAAAATTTCCGGGGGAGCATGCCCCCGGACCCCCTTAGTAAGAGCTCCGGCGCTCAGCAAGATTTGGGGCTCAACGAACACCCCTATTGAAACCCTAGCTACGCGCCTGAATAATTAGTAACAGTTTGAATCTGCAGGCTCGTAGATTGGTTTTTGATTAACAAAGTTCGAACATTTGCTTATTACTTTTGCCCAACTTGTTAATCCGCCATGGTAGACCGTATTTTTCACTACTAATTTAAACGCAATTCAATTAGTAACAGAAAAATTCCTTTTGACTGAACCTTCAGACCACGACTGGACCTTTTGTGGCCGTGGGGCTGTTCGGACGAACCTTGGGGCCTGATATCGATCAGTTACTTTCGATACTATACCGACAGTTGTATCATAATTTTGCTACCACTTGCAAGAATAAACTAATAGATAGTACACGCTGTTTCGCTGGTCTTGCTATTCTAGTGAAACAGTACTACCTACCCTTCAGTACAGGTTTCTGCTTTCGAGTTTTATTTCCTTGAGAAGCGACTGAAATGTGACAAGAACACAGAAACGAGTAGACTTTCTAGAAGTCCTTTAAAATTTTTTTTCGTGGTTGGTTGTGCCTTTTTAAAGACCTCGCGACCGCTTCGCTTGCTTTTTCTCGCTCGCTTCGCTACGAATTTTCTTTTTTATATGACTTATGAGGTCGACTTGTAGAAGTCTAAGAAACGACAAAAAACGAATATTTGGTGACCGCAGTGTTGTGATTAAAAGCCACGGAAATGTTTTAAAAAATGTTCTGTGAAAGCACGCCCTCTTTCTCTTCCCTCCTTAACCCCTTAGGAGCCCGCGTTCAAGCATCGTTTTGGCAGCGCTCTTCACTTGCGTTGGTCGAGCACCACGTTCGCTGCAAACGGCAGAAAGAACTACGTGACCATGTTTAACCTGCATTTGCCGCTCAATGTTTTCAGTTTCTCAGAGAAATTGAGTAGTTTTGCATTGGCTCCAAAGCTGCCAAAGGCTAAAATTATCTTGCACTATTTTCATCTATGTACCCAATTTTTCAAAAAAAACATAAACGCGAATCTCGCGTTTGCTGTTTGCCGTTTGCCGTAAACGTGGTGCTTAACCTCTCTATTGTTAATTTTGGTTTCGCGTTTAAGGCGAGAACAGTTTGATAAGTTAAAATAATCGCAGTTTATAGTCGTGAACTCCCAGATACCCATTGTTCTCAGTTTTGTTTGTCTTTGCTCTGTAGTTTCTCAAAATATAAACCAGATAAGCAAATATCCTCAGCCTATCATAATCAACGATGAGATGAAGTCGTTTCATAAAATAGTTATAGTATCTTTGGTACATTAGCAAACAACTGCTGCTCAGATCAAAGAAGCAAATAACATAATCCGAAATATCATTTCATTCACCGGTCGCAGAACGCTTTGATTTGTTAGGTGCAAGCTTTCCATAACGTCACGGCGGCGCACGTGACAACTGAATTCTTCATCACTTAATAAAGGCGCCGTGATGGCGTCGAAAACTTAACCTGCTTAACTAAAGTTAATTTATTTCTTCCATTTAGGTAAGTCTTCGACTTTAGGTTTGCATTGGTGAAATTTTAACTTTCGTTTTTTCAGAGTATTACTATAAATAGCTGGCACAGTTCAGAAATGACTTCTGGGTTCAAACCATTTACAGTCCGATTTACTAGAATATTTTCCTTTACGTCATCCAGCATCTGCTGCCATGCCATCAATAGATAAATCACTTTATTGAAGTGTCAATGTATTTAGCGCAGAACATTTATAGGGGACACTCTCCGGTCGAAGTGGAATTTTGAAAATGCCGGTTTTGAGAAGAAAGGTTCATTTCATCCCGGTTTCAGCTAATCATTCTAGTTTTTGTTCACAACTACGAGCAGTCGCCTTACCTTTCTTTATATGGATAGCCGAAGGGAGCGAAACGGGTGTCAGTAAAACGCGGGGTCGGGGCCGGGGTCGGGGTCGGGGTCGGGGTCGGGGTCGGGGTCGGGGTCATTTTTTTTTCTTTTGTTTTTTTTTTTTTCTTTTTTTTTTTTTTTCAACACCACAGGTCATTTGTGGGTCAAATAAGGATTAAAGCCAATATAAAAGGGTTAAGTCTCCAAAGCTTACTAGCTTAGAATAGGTCATCGGTGACAACACTCGATGCAGTTCCGTATTCTGGCGGACATTGGTTCCGTGAATTTACAACATTTTATTCTTCTAAGTAACGAAATGAGGCAAAAAATACAAGGTACAAGACAATATATTTCCTTGAACTAACAAATTTTTGAACTAGAATGTGCATGAACTTACTATGAACACCCCCGCCGCCTTCCATGATCGTGCTCCATACATTTGTCTGTAAAGCGAACCAGCCGTGAACTGCTACTAAAAATAGTTCGCGGGAAAAAGATACAGGAAAATGTATGGAAAGTTCAAAACACGACTGGACGCTTTCTGGCACAGCTACGTAGATCCCTCCAATTTTTTCTGTTTCTGTTTGGCCTGTTTGCCTACTCGTCAAAATGGCGTCGAAAACCGTGACAAGGCCTATTTACATGTCAGTTTTGATGTCGGCAATGAGATTTCAGAGTTCTCGTAGAAATTTCCCTAGTTTATTGACGGTATAGAACTATGAATTTCCATTAAAGCAATTTAAATTAAAGCACAAGTATTTCAAGAATAACAATTGTCTCTCAAGTATTTTGAATCTTTTTTTTTGTCTGTTAATTCGTCTTTTTCGGAAAGGTTTCAGTCCAGAGAAATGTTCTCTATTCCATTCAAATGCCGAGCTTTACAAAGGAATTCGAACGCATGTTTATTTCATTCTCGGAAATAATAGTCACGCGCGACATGGATTGACTGTAACAAACGAGCACGATCATGGAAGGCGGCGGGGGTGTTCATAGTAAGTTCATGCCATTCTAGTTCAAGAATTTGTCAGTTCAAGGAAATATATTGTCTCGTACCTTGTATCTTTTGCCTCATTTTGTTTCTTAGAAGAATAAAAGATAGTCAATTCACGGAACCAATACGGAACTACATCGAGTGTTGTCACCGATGACCTATCCTAAGCTAGTATAAAGCTTTAGAGACTTAACTTTTTTATATTGGCTTTAATCCTTATTTGACCCACAAATGACCTGTGATGTTGAAAAAAAAAAAGAAAAAAAAAGTAAAAAGAAAAAGAAAAAAAAAAGAAAAAAATGACCCCGACCCCGACCCCGACCCCGACCCCGGCCCCGGCCCCGACCCCGACCCCGACCCCGCGTTTTACTGACACCCGAGCGAAACACACAATCTCGCGTAAAACTTGTTGCGCCTCCTCGGCTCGCTGGAGGCATTTTTCGCGCGCGCTTCGGCGTCTTTCGCTCGTTCCGGTTATTCCAAGGAAAATGAGGGAGGAACTCGCAGTCTATTTTTAGGTTAGTTCCATGTTGGTGGTGTGTTTCTTTAGACGTATGTACTACCGTGTATCGCGGCTTTGCAGTCTGCGAGCATTTTCTCGGGGGCACCTCACAACAGTTTTCTCTCAGATCCTTTGAAACGCTATTTTAGGCTATCTGAAGTGCCTTTAAAACTCGGGTAGGTTTATTTTAGGCCGCGCTATAATATTTTTATCTGTTCGGTCATTCTAGCGGAACCTGAGTCTTTTCAAAATTGCTAGGGCATCTTAGACCATTCAGTCTGAAAACCTAAGGTCTTATTTCCTTTTCGAAATTCATAGCTGACCTTTTTTCCGGTACCCAAAACGACATTTTTATCAATCCAAAAATACTAGGCCCTAAATTTCCCATGTCATGAAAGTTCGAAGTCAAAATTCTCTTTAGGAAAATTGTAGGGGATTAAGGACCTTCTGAACAGATAATTTACTGAAACGATCCGTTGGGAGCCCCTGATTTTCTCACGAGGGAGTTGCCGCATCAAAAATGCTTCGTCTTCACGGTTGATTCGGCTGAAAGCTCAGTTGATGGTTTCACGGCGTGTTTTGAAATTATACATGACACACCATAGAGATGTAAAAATAACTAAATAAACATTAATAACAAAATCTATAATTGACACTTAAACTAAGCCTATGTCTTTCTCGACTGTGGTTTTCGCTGGAACTTTTTCCTTAATTGGATTACAAAATACTGAGGGCGGACTGATCCTAACGCCGGAGGTGGCGAGCTTGATAGAAATAAGCAACAAAGGCGAGAATAACTGAAATATGTTTGTTTTTAAAAGATTAGGCTGCGTAACAGACCTGTAGGCACTGGACAACGGGTCGGAGAGGGGAAATTTTAGAAATTTTCATTTATACTATGTGTTATTTTCATGTACACGGGTCTTCACGGAATCGCAAAACATCCAAATTTGGCAAACAATATTTGCAGAATCCGGATTTTTCGATGTCTAGGCGGTTCCCATAGTAATGCCCGTCTGTCTGCGCTGCGCCTTTAAAAGCGCCGGGCCTCGGGGGACATGGCGCGGAGGGCTGGATTCCAGGAATCTATTCAAAGCGGCGAATCAAGCGAATCTCATTTGAATCGTTCGGTGAAGTTTCATTGTCATTTTTTACTCGTGAGGATTTGTCTTTCTCTGGACAAAGTCGCTGATCTAAAGTGAACTTAAGTTTGTGTTTTGACAAAAATGGACGGCAGATGCCTGGCGCTTGTTCCCATATTGTTTTTCGTGTTTGTTGTACCTTCGCTGTCTCTCGACAAATGTACCCAGGTGAGGGGATTTTGTCGGCAGAATTTTCCTCCGGGCTTAACTTCGCACTCTGCTAGCTAAGCTACAATATTTCGCGGCCACGTCTGGATAGTAGATCTAAACAGGATTTTACAGTGTCTCTCTCTTACCATTTTGTGTATTAACCGTTCTTTTATTACATTTCTTCAGGAGAAACTAACTTATGAATTCACCGAATGCGATTCGGCGGAAGGCAGATGGCGCGTAGCTGTTCCGAAAGATCCTGATGCCTGCGAAGCAAGCGAAGTTCCAGTGCGCCAAAAAGATTGCAGTAAGTGCATTTCAATTCCAATGAAATTATCAGTTTACCATTTTACTGGAAAGCGAATTGAAGGCGTTGTTAGTAGGGTTTCATTTTCTATCGCGTGTTTTTATTTCACGCGCGTTTTACAAGAGAGCTGGATGTAAGCTTACTAAATTTGCATTCATGTAGATAATAGCTTTTGAAGCAAGTGCGTTCATATCGAGTTTAGACGCACACTCGGATGATTTTACCCATTTCAGAATTAACAAAGAAGTCCTTTGTATCATCTTACAAACTGGATGAGTCTCAACCCGGCCAACGCTTTCAAAAAGGAAGAAATACACGTTACTTGTCAGCTAGTATTGTTGACTCAGCTAGTACTCGCCACATACTTTACTTGGTCATGTGAATCATGTTAGTCTGAAAATTTTCGCCATTAAAATGACAGGGTTTTTTGAGTTTGTGGGGAAATGAAAATGGATCTTTTACTGGAATATGTAAGCTTGATAGAACAAGGCGAAAGGGTCCTGCATTTCTTGGCGACAAGCTTTTGATATCTATCTTCGCTTTTCTTATACTTTTCCAATGAAATATCCAGCGATCCAGAATTATTTTGCATATTTTAGCCTAATACGTCGTGGTTATATTTTTGGTTGTTAACGTCGCATATTGCAGTAAAATTTCTTGAACACTGTTTCCTTGTACACTGTTTCCGATTTCTTTTGCTGACTACATGGGAGTATTATATATATAGTGACTAAAAACTCACTTTATATTATTTTCTATGCTGATACTAATAATTCGAGCGATTTGAATACAAGCTTAATATTTAATCCTCTAATTCCCCTTGCTCACATTTGATCCAAATTTGCATTTGTTAAAGTACATGTGATCTTTTAGAGGTTTGTCTGTCACTGGTCTATATCCTTAAATGTTCTTTTTTCTGTACTCAAACCATAATTATGTAAGTATATGTACAACAGCTTTTGTTTGCATGATATGAGTCATCAGATTACAGGAAGTTGTAACCTTTGGGCTATTTTTGTGTAGTTCTGTTCAGGATGCAGAAAGTTGTTACTTACAAAACAATACTGTCTTCACAAATTTTGTGTATCCCATCTGACATGTATAAATTTGGTCAAAGAAAAGAAAAACCGCCATTCTCCTTTAGCACAGTAATTTAAAATTTTGTTGAAGCCAGGTAACAGAAAACTATTGACACTGAATAAATTAATAAAGAGACCAAATTTGAGAGCCCTGTCTTTTGAAATAACAAAGGTATCAATTTGAAGGGGTATAGAATGGTCCTTGAAAAATGATCATGGGTCTTGGCAAATTTTTCACTAGTCTCAAAATTTTGGCATCTCAAACTAGAGTGTTTTGAAATTTGAGTCTTGGGAGTCTCGCAAGTCAAGCGAAAGTTTAGTCTGAATGAACCACCATAACACAACAAAACAGAGAATAAACGTGATTAATGGGTCAATCTCTCACTGTAGGCTTGGATAAATTCTGCCTGTAAATTGACATATTATACCTGCTGGGTTGTCCAGAGCACAATAAATAGCTATAAAATGAAGAGTGCGTTACCTTCAAAACTGCAACAAAAGGCCTGAGGTTACTTCATAAGTAACTAAGCTGGCTAATAAGTAGTTACATACATACATATGTTATACATACTTTATTTGTTTTCGCAGGTTAAAAATACCGGTAAGGCAGACAGAGGCTGATATGGACCTGTGATAATCAAACACAAATACCAAATCTATATTTAATGAAAATTTAAAATAACTACAGTTAAAATAATAAAATCGCAGACAAAACTAAGACAACCACCAAAGCGAGGACTTCTTGGGTCATGGGTTCAAATCCCATCTGGAGCTCGGATTTTTTCCAAGTTTCCTGTGATGCAAAAACTTATCATGTGAAAACTAAGACAGTCACAATATTAGCATGATATTGCATGTTACCTGTGACTGATTGTCTAATTAAGGGAATAGCTTAATTAGTAAGAAACCAACTGGTTCCAATTTATAAAAAAAAAAAGATAATTTTCAGTACGAGACATACAGTTGTAGAATGTTGTTAAAAGTCTTGTGCTCGGATGTCTCGATTATGGCATCTCACACTCAGATTTTTGAATTGTGGCGTCTCTGGCCCGGGTTTGAAAAAAAAATTGTCAAGTCTCTGTCTCGGACTTTAAATGAGGGTCTCAGCATTTTGACAAGTCTCAGATTTTACCCCTTATGGAGATGGGCAAGTTTTGCTCGTCTTCATACAAATGTCTGCAAAAATTCCTGAATATATGGAACTCGAAAGAACAAGGTGATAGGCTTGTTGCTTTGAAGATTGATTGAGATTCACTCAAAAGAGAGTAATGGGTTCTGACACGAGAAAGTGTGGATCACATAAAGAAATTAACTCCAAACTAGTAATCGGAAGGTCTTAGGTTCGATTCCTGAAAGGAATACTCGGATTTCTTTTTTCCGAGTATGCCTTTGTCACTTTCTAGAATAATACATCATTCTCTCCCTGTGTATCGAAATGCTCATTGGCTGATTATATATCTATAGAAATCATGGGGTTGCGGTTGGGAGATGAGCAGTTTTGTCACAGAACTACATCTTCACTATTTTAAAAGACACTCAAACTTGACCTTTCTGCCAATTTTTATGGTGCTTTATTGTAGTTACGAGCTATGCTGATCTCAATACAACTCTGAAAATCACAAGAAATGAGATTGTTCTTGGCCAAATCCTGAATGTTCATGTAGTATGAAAGGAATGACTTCCTGAAAGTCATGATTTCAAACAAAGTTTGACACTCAACTGGTCAAAACATAAAATGCATTCTGTATGAAAGAGGTTGCAATAGAAAGAGATTGTTCAGGGAAAAAGTTAAGCAAAATGGTTGGGGTTTTTATAGACAGACTAGAAATGAATGCATTGCAAAAACCTAATAAATCAGGTATACCAGTGGATTGTGTCTTGTGTACTGGACAATTTTGCAATATGCATGATCAAAATAAAGATTGGAAGGATATTTTTCTGGAAAGCAAGGAGAATACTTCCAGTGATGTAAAAGGCTGGATGTCATGATATTTGCAGTTGACCAAAAGACTTTAAAGCTTACCTCATTCCTCAGATTATATGTGTTCTGTAGATTTTCTCTTGGCCTAGTGTAAAAAAGCTACCAACAAGCAAAAAAACAGTACACCACTCAATATTACTTCTACGGGATGTCTTCTAACTTAGAGAATGCAGAACTATAATGTCTCTTGTTTACTGGAACTTACTTTGCTTACTTAATGTATAGTTGAACCTCCTTCAAGGCCTGAACTGATACTCACCAGGGTCCAACTGTTCAAATGACAGTTATTCTCTCTGATTTACATTCAAGAGAAGTCTTCCATGATCCTGCATGCTTGTTTAGTTGAAGGTATCTCTCCAACAAAAGATGATTGCTTTTGCAGTGAAATTATTAACCTGCTCTTTGATTTCTCTTTGTAGCTTTCTCTTGTGACCCAGGCCATTACGTTGATGTTAATAGTAAAACACTGGAATGCAAGATTTGCCCAAAAGGAACCTACAGTGTTGGTGGGGGTGTACGCTTCAACAACTGGGATAAGTTGCCCACTGGATTTGAAAGTCGCATTTCTAGTGAACATTATTCAGGTTATGGGTACGACAGTGAATATTTCCATGAAGAGAAAAGTGGAAACTGCTCAAAGTAAGTATGATTTATTGTTATATTGAAGGAAATACATGTAGCGTAACTAAAAGGTTAAATCATACAATGTATTGGCTGTAAGTCAAGTGTACAATACTGTCAGCTGTGAGCAGCAACCACCCAGGCACTTTCACACTGAATACTCAGTCGAATATTGAATACTTACCAATGCTTACATAGAGGAAGGGGAGGGATGGGAGCAAAGCTTTTTTCTGCAACTGTAGACGCAGCACAACACAAGCAAAATGGTTGACGTCAACAGGGGAGCTGTAAATTTACTGAGGCCCTGCAAAACCCTTGGACCGCCCCGCCTAAATTAAAGGAGTTAGATCACTGGCCAGCATCGTCTTGAGTTTAACCTCGCCTGAATTACATTCAGCCCCATTGTAAGTTAACTTACAATGCATGATACCAATCAAAATAAATTATAAAATAATGTTCACATTTATTATTAGGACTGGTTGGACACCACGAGGAGACAGTATTTCATCACCAGGCGATGAGTGCACTTCTGAGTTATCATATGCTGTTACTGTAAGTAAAGGCTGGGGGAGTTTGTGGAGATCGATTTGTTTTCCTTGCAGGGAATTGCATCAATTGAAGTCATTTTGTGTGGCCTCTAGATGACCACATGTTTTTAAATTTCCTTACATTGATAAGTTTATCCTTGAAATTCTCCTTGTAGAGCAGATTTGGATTTTGTGTCAAGAATACTCCTAACTAGGCCTTTATTGGCTCATCAGGTCATATGATATTGAGAGATTTCATGGGGTTGTCCTATTATTTAATGACCTAGTCCACAGTCTTCTGTTGTAGAACTATTTAATTTTTAAACCAGAAGTATAGGCTTTAGAAAGAGTTCCATAACTGAAGCAGTACCCAAGCTGAATTTAGATCTGACAGGGTTGCTTTTGTGTCTCCTGTATAATTATTGTAGCATTTTGGTCTCTTGATTCCTTTCATCTCATCGTTCTATCCTATGGCAATTACCGAATATTTCCACTGCCAAAATAAGAAGATAGGGAGACGTGCTGTATTGTTCTTAATAAAACAAGCAGCCTTGAATGTTTATACCTGAAGTTCTTCTTGCAATGTTGATTTTGCTGTATTTTTTCTGACAGCTCCAAAAGGATGGTCATGTGTCCTTTGATTACTACTACACTGATGATACTTACACTGTGTTCCGTGTCTTTGTAAGTTTTTTACTGCTGCTTTTCCTTTTCCATTTAATGATTTTGCTTCCTCCAGAAAATCAAAGGACCCACCTTGAGTTGTGCATTGTGTTGCATTTTTTTGAGTTTGTGGATGAAATTATGGAGGATGGCTGTTAAATAAAATTAGCACCTATTTTTTTTTTAATTTTATTTTTAACTTATTGGTTAATTCTCACAATTTGTCACTGGCATCATGGTTGTTGTCGCCACCAGACATAGGTGATTGGTACTGGCACTTACACTATGTAACAGTTACTCCTTGTTTTCTCTAGCGTTTAAAAAGTAACTTATACCTTTGAGCATTATTGCTTCTCCTGCAAGCTAGGCCATCATACATGTAGCTGGGTTCCATTACAGTGTATATTACATTGACCAGTGAAAAAGTAAAATGAAATTTGACTTGAATCTTGGAACTGGGTGAAGAATTCAAAATATGCTTACAAGTAGAATTATCTGCTGATGTTTCTTTTGTGTTTTTTCCAGGTAAGAAATGATCAGTGTAAAGTTTCAAGCCTGAATAAAGACGACACATTCCCACCAAGTTCCTCCAGCAATGAGTGGCAGACAACTAAGGTTCATACTAGATTTGTATTTTAAAGTTTGTTGTCTACTAATGACTGCCTCCCTACAGCGACCACCACTCTGTAACAGCTGAGTTTTTTTTATGCCGCTTTGCAATTTACAACTCTTCCATAAATCTGTTGGTAAACTTTTGGCCAACAGATTACAAGGTGACCTCTCTATATTTTTTAAGCCCAATAGTTTCTTGAGGCAGCATTCAAAGAAAAGCTTGTCTCCTAGCCTGGGGCTAGGGGTTTTTTCCTGTCAGGCTAGTGGATTTTATCTTTCACTTGCCGACAGGCTAGTGAAAAGTTTTGAGGAAATTAATTGTGCTTATAAAGATTTTTTTTTTCAGGCTAGTGAAAATGACTTTCGGGCTGGGCCATCCTGGCTACAGCTTGCCCAAAGGGCAAACTGAAAAAATGAATTTCTTTGCACCCTGCTTGAGGTCTCCTCGCCATATCTTTACTGCTGTTTTTGTCTTTAATTGATGTATCATAATTGTTAAGACAATTAAAGATGATGATGATGATGATGATGATGATGATATCATCATCATCATCATCATGACAATGATCATGGTGACAATGATGATGACGTTGACGACGATAACGGCGGCAAACTGTTCTTTAATTAGTCACTTACTTTATCCTCCCTACAGACTGGCAACAGCCCAACCCCTGAATAACTCTACTCCATAAGGACCACGTAGCAAACAACTGAGGAATGTTGTATTTCAAAATGTATGTCAGGATTGTGCGTCTCATCAGGATTATATATTTTTTTTAACAGATTAATTTGAAAGCTGGAAGGAATGTTATCATCTGGGAAGCAACAGCTATTACATATGGAAGCGGTCATGATGCTAACACAAGGGAACCTGTGTACATCAAGAGTATTGAAATACAAGGTTTGATTTGGACTTTTTACTAACTAAAGTATGTTTGTCCTTTTGGTTCGTTACATTGTAAAACAGCTGAGTTATTTACAATTTCTAAAATTCTTATAATACAGTAAAAACCCGCATATGAGAACCTAGAATTTTTGAGGTCAGGTTGAACAGGTTCTTATATTTTAGGGTAGTTTTTCACAATTCAGGCTGATTAGGTTCTTAATAGGTTCTTATTTTTCAGAGGTTGTTGTAGTGTAACCATTGGCAGAAATATTGTACTACTAATACAAAATGGTTTAGCAGTAGTGAAATCTAGTGAAAATCCAAACAAATGTAAATCAGAGAAAACGTATACACAATAACTTTTTGTCAGAAGTTTCTCACACAATTAAAATCCAGAATGTTAACCATCAAATTTGGAGTGATTGTTTTTGTATAAGAACCTATTTTTCTTTGCCAGGCTGAACAGGTTCTTATATTTTTGGGTATTTAAATGCCAAATTTCAGCCTGTAGGTTCTTATATGTGGGTTTCTACTTTACACCAGACAATTCTCTACCTCCAGTCTCCTACATGTATTTGTAACATGTATACCAAACCAAACTTACCGGTATTGTGTATCCAAGAATTTTATAATAGTCAGATTTTCAACTCTTTGCTTTCAATAATTTTCGAAACATTTTCTGAACATTTCCCATGCTCTTAAAATACGAAATTTTCTGATTACTGAGGGCTTTTAAAGATTTCTGGATATCCCAAATATGAACCAATTTATCAGAGTGTGCACTAGTTGTTGTTCAGTTAGCAGTAATGTTTTATGTAACATGCAAAGTGTCTGGCAAAATCCTTGCACAGCTTACAGTTGTTTTGTGTTTTATCAGGGGTGTCATACACATCTGAGTGTACACCATGTGAAGCAGGATTTTACAATGACCAGGAAGCACAAGGAAGGTAACTGCTAAATACTGAACATTATTTACCATAGCCTGCTATGAACAGAACTCAGAATTTTGATGCTGGTGGTTCAGGCTATTTTTGCTGACAATATATCCTGTAAGAGAAGTCACCAAGAAATTTTTAGATTAATCAACTGGGCATAGTTTTCACAACAGCTGTAATATAACATCATGCAGTCCATTTGCAAACAGTTTACTTTCTGAAAAAATACAGTTAAGTATGTAGTCCATGATGCCCTATTTTCTTCAATCATTATCTCCTAATTATGTTTTAATATCACATTTTGTTCAGTGTCTGTGGTAAAGGAAAGATAATAGGAATCAGAGCATAATAAAAAGGACCTTAAGCAGCCATGATGACGATACCAGCGAAAACGTCAGAAAACAATAAGTTTTAATTAGCAAAACACTAAGTGCTTTACGTGGTTATACACTTTGGTACATTTCTTTGTCGTCATCTGGAAATGAACAAATTCAAGGTTTTATATAGAAAAGATGAACACCTGAGGTGTAGTGGCTTTGCCCCCCTTGCTGCTTAAGGTCCCTGTTGACTGAACCATTTTTAAATTTACGCTTGATTTTGTTTTTCAGCTGTAAAATGTGTGGTGTAAATACCTTTTCTGCCGCTGGTGCTACAGAGTGCTCAAAGTGTAATGAAGTCACAGAATATGCAGGTATATTATTTTGACAAGAGGTTGAACATTTTGACTACGCTTCTAAGTTTTTGAGGCAACCATTTTAAATGATCTAATGATGAAATTAATAATTAAGTGTGTATTCAATTTCCTCAAACAAGTATAGAGAACAGAGATTCACCTTTTCTTAAGCGTCAGTGCTGTACAATAAACTTGTGTCAAAACAAAGGGTTCAGGTTGGCAAATGGTCTTTCAAAGGTTTCATAGAGTTTTAAATTCATGGATCTGGCAGTCTGCTTCTTTTCAACTGTTTTCTGTGTCTTGGAGGCCCTATTTTCAAGACGTTTTAATGTTGTGAACTAAAACACTTGTTAAGCCTTGATGTGTTACACTCATGGCTCTGAAAGTCTCAAAGTAAAATTGTAAAAGTTTTAAAATCTTACTCTTGCCCAGGCTTTAAGTCTCTAGTTTACAATTTCTTACTCTAAACGAAATTTAAATCCACAGACAAGACAGTTGTTAATATCAATGCCATTGTCCTTATTATAACTGGGAAACCTCTACTTTTTTAAACAAATTGGTGTTAAATTGGTTGGAAATAGTGCCTAATTTTTGGGCTTAGTTTAAAAAGTGGGGATAGCACTTTTGTGTTCTAAAATCTGCATTTTATTATTGTCTATGTTTGCTTTTATCATTTTATCACCATTTTGGATGCCATGCTGTCATACTGTTGCCCAGTTTTTCTACACAAGAATTTCTGCTTCCTGACAACAGAAAAAACTATATGACATTATACATGTAACATCCAAAATGAAATTGAAAATAATGCAAAAATAGTTTTGTCCTATTTCATTTTAGGCATTGTGCAGTTCCAGAAAATATCCATGCTCCCCCCATGAAAGGTTTTTTGTTTTGCACCCCCCGCCCCCCTCAGGAAATTCCAGTTTAGCTCCATACTTTGCTTCTAAAATTTTTACTTTTAAGATCCCCTTCCCCCTAGAAATTTCCAATGACCTCCCATGTGGTTGGCATTGATTTTTTTCTGGAACTGCACATGTAGTAGACAGGGGAAACTATCACCAAATACCTATCATTTTTTAAGTGGGGTGGGGGGGAGGTGGGGGACGTCAGCTTGTTAGAAAAGTGGCATTTGCTGTTCAATCATTATTTTGGAGTAACATATTTTAACTGTATGTGTTCTCTTAAGGTCGTGGAGCAATGAATTGCACAATGAGAAAAGCATGCACAGAGCAGGACTACTATGACATTCGAACAGCTTGTGACGACGAACATAAGGTGTGGGGTCATTGCTTTGAAAAAAAGTACATTAAACAGTTTATTTTAATTGCCCAGTCAACCTCCCAACGTTTGAAAATTCTACTCTGGAATTTTTTCCTGTTCCATTTTGATTTTACTCCCAGGATTCTTTTTATTGGCTTAATGGAAATCTCAGTATATTTGCCATCTTGATATTTACAGCACTAAAGCAAAAGTGATAGAAATAGATCAGTGTGGTCCAATTGTCTCCATCAAGGCAGGGGTGTATCTCAAGGCTCACATAGATCAATCACGGCCATCCTTGGTAGCTGTCAGCCTGCTAAAAAAATAAAAATAACAAAAAATAAATGACTCTATTTAAGTGTCAAAGTATTTAGCTCTGTAGCGCTAATTGGGGACACTATAAACCCGTGAAATAAATATGCAAACTGAAAATAACATTGTTAAAAATTCCAACTGGTGGGAGACAAATCAGTTGGCTATTTACAAAGCGTGGCCTTGGAGCAGGGCTTGAACCTGGGGCCTCCAGATTACACGTTTGGTGCACCTAACCACTAGACCACTATGCGCTCTACTATTGTAATTGAATATTTAGTTGATCAACGAAGTCGATAACAAAAGATTATTTGGTACTGTAAAGAGGTTTGAGAGGTGCTGTCTCGACCGTTATCCCTTTGTCAGAGATTCACTCTGATGAAGGACCATACTTTGAAACGTCAGCTCTTAAATCTCTTTATGGTAGCCAACTTACCTTCTCAACTCTGTTGATAAACCAAATCTTTGTTTCCACTCCCCACCAATGTAGCACAAAAGTTTCTTTAGAAACTAACTGCCTTAAATAATAACATTATGATCACCAGTATTAAACTAGAGTTAAAATGATGGTTTGCTAAGAGTTTGAAGATGACTGTATGGCAGTAATAATAGAGACTTCCTTTTGTTTTTGACTGACTACTCTCCTCCTGGAGCTGACTTCTCCAAAGCTGACAGGCAGCTCTGATAGTTTACTAGTAAATAAATCAAGACAGATTACTGACTGTTCATTGACAAGGCTGTTACCTGAGAACAATTTTAAGGAACCCACAAGGCCAAAAGCAGAGAAGTTAGGAACCCAACAAGTGAAGTGTTTGGTGCTGTTGCAAAAAATTTAGGCACCTGGGGCACTTTCTTGGGTGTCCCAGGCTAAGGGGCACCTGTAAGGCAGTAGCCTTGATGATAAACTAGCTTGCCTTTGAAATTTTTTCGTTTATTTTTGTTCTTTAAGACCCAAGTGAAGTACATGTGGATAGAGCCAAAGATATGCAGAGAAGATGTAACTGGTGCCAAACAGCTGCCTGCATCAGGTGCAAAAGAGGACTGCCCACCCTGCAATCCAGGAATGCATCTTAATGGCACAGGAGGCACAGCGTGTGCGTTCTGTCCTGTCAATCAGTTCAGTGATGGCAAAGCAGGTATGTTTAATGTTAAAACAAACAATAATGCATGACACTTGCAATAAATTTATTGTGTAACTGCTAGCTATTTTTATAAGAATATCAACACATTTGAGTTTACAAGACATGTTTCGGTCGTGCAACGACCATCTTCAGTTGAAAGTAGAATAAATTTGAAGTAAATTTTGCACGACCAAAACATGTCTTGTAAACTCAAAATGTGTCGTTATTCTTATAAAAATTGTTGCTAGTCTGCTTCTTTCCAGATCTTTTATAACTGGTAGGATTGATATTATAATAACTATCGAAAAGTGTCAGTAATGGTTAAAAAAAGACAGATGTTTTGGGTAATTACAACCCTTCTTCAGTATGGAAGAAAACTGTTGTGGTTGTCGTTGTTTGTTTTTTAACCCATTACGTACTATATTTATTATAAAATCAATCCCACCAATGCTAAATGTTATACCGAGTTGCTTAGAACCTCATTCGAGGTTAAGTGCAAAACTTTTCGTATAGAAATTAGTTTTGTTTGCACATGAATGAAAACTAATTTTCATATGAAAAGCATTGCACTTAACCTTGCTTTCATAGCGAGGTTCTCAAAGCAACTCATAAATGACCTTTTAAATGGCTCAGCCTGCACTTTTGACTGCTGGATGCATACAGGAGGTTGCTAATCACAAAAAGAAAGTAAGAGCTCACCTAGAGCAACTCCTTTAGTGCTAAGCAAACCTTCTCAGTGCATGTTAACTTGAAAATCGATTTTGCCTGTAACATGAACATGTGTGTTGGACATACAGTCATGTAATTATGTCTACAAGGAGAGAATGGTGATGGTGAACATTTTGATTTGCTGTTTCCTTTGTCAGACTGCAAGGAATGTGCTGTATCTACTGAACCTGTGTATGGCTATCACATGAAATGGTGGAGAAGCATGCCAAAAGGTTTACATGCCTCTTGTTTCTCCATGTCAGGTGAGTGAATGTTCAGCTGTAGGGGGGTGTAATAATTATCAGTTCAGGGATTGAGACTAACGGGAGCCAACAAGCCACAGATAAGCAAAAATTCAGCTTTGGCCAGTAAGTTTTGATCGTTCACCAGCCATATTGGTTAGTGAACATTGTAAAGCGCTGCAAGGTCAAACAAAAATGATTTAGTATGTGAATCTAGGGACGAGTCTGTTAGGAGATTTTACAGACTTAACTGCTATAATTAAAGCAATAAGTTGCAACAAACTAAAAAGGAAACAAATGATCCACTTTTCCTGTTGCGAAAGTGACAAATGGCAGAAACTGCTTCCTGTTACATGTGGATGAAAAGGTTGTTTTGGCTAGTACATTTAAAATCAGACCTGTTACTAGCCACTGGGCTAGTGAGCTAAAAAGTTAATCTCGAGTCCTTCGTGTAACTAGATTGTGACTTAGAAATCTTCCTCTTTTGTCTAGTAACACATAAACTATAATTAATTTTTTTAAAACCCAACCTAATCATAATAATCATGTCTTTTATGTACACCCTGACAAAACGCTAAGCACACACTTGGTCATGTTCTCAGCTACATACAAGCACTACATTTTTAACCTTCTATAAGCAGACATCTTAGTGGAGGCACAACTGTATTTTGCACAATGCTTCGATATCACTAAGTGTTTTTGAGATTTTTAAAGGCATGAATGATAAAAATATTTTATAGTCAGCAAACTGAACAAAATTAAGTCATTCTGCTTCAATTTTTCACTTTTATTTTTTTCCCTCAGACCGTGGGTGCACTTCAAAACAGGGTTGGCAGCCTCGTGGAAACTACCTTGACAGTGGTATAAATCAGGCAGATGATGTCTACATGACTTTGCGCATTAAAGTCAAAGGATTTGGAAGCCCTGAAGGTCTCAACCCACCAAAACCAAACCAGTATGGAGAAGTAACCTTCACCTTTGAAACAGTCTGTGAAGGAGACTGTACTTTCAAATTCAAAGAGGTGTGAAATACATTAACCTGTTATAAATCAGTTTTAAAATTTAACCTTCAGGGCCGGGTTGTTCAAAAACCGATTAACGCTAATCCACCATTTAAAAGTTAACCAAGGATTTTAAAGGCTCATCTTAAGCTAATGGTAAAGGAAAGTCTAAGGCAAAACTAAGGGACAAAAATCTTTTGGACCAATCCTTACGGATTAGTAAATATACTTGAATCAAAGTTCACATTAACCCAGGATTAGCTTAATCAGGTTTTCAGCAACTGGGCCCAGGTTTTTACATGTCAACTTAAGGGTCCCCAAGCCTGTCAAATAATTGCAATTAACAGTGACTTTCAGTTGAGTACTGTTAAACCCAAACCAAAGTAAAGTAACACAGTCAATGTGTGCAACATTTACACAAACCAATTAGGACTCCTAGCAAGTTTGTACATGTATGCAAAATACCTTATTCTTACTAATTTTCACTCATATTTAATGTCGGAAGTATTAATTTCACATTTGCAAGAAAAATTAGTTCAAAAGTGCACTAAATTTTGCGATTTGTCAGTGTTTTATTTTCTTAAGCCCTGAGCTGAGGGCACTTGTCACAAAGAATAAGGACACACTGGAAAGATACAAATTTCCGGTTCGACCTAACTACAACGAGCCTACAGATTGAAACTTTGATGACTGTATTAAAGAGGTTTTGGCCAAATTACGAGCTAAATTTAACAGTGAATCGGAGGAAGAGTGCTAGTTGTAAACAATACTGGAAAGATGTTTTCAAGGACAGACTGTTACAATTTTAGTTAAGAATAATTCACCATATTTAAAATTCTTATTGTTTTGTTGTATGAGATGTTATTAAATTTTGCGCAATCTTTTTTCCCGCATATTAAATTTCACGATTTTTTTGAAATCATGAAATTAGTAAGAATAAGGTAGTGTCAAGCATGGGACACTTTACTTTAGCAAGTCACAATGATGCTTTACTTCTTATAGGTTTTATACAATCACAGCGTGTAGTAAAGCAGAACCAGATCAAATACAAAATTATTGACTTCTCAATAATATTGAAAACTGCTAGACAGAGCCTCCCTAGAGCTCACATGTGACTATTCAATACATACATTATACAGCTATTTCAATTAATGTTGTCGGATCAAAGTATAAATATAAGACAAGACCTCAATATTCTGTGGATTTTTTTATGAATAAGTTCATCAAAAACAGCTATGCCTGGTCCGCCCATTGAAGATTTATATGATGGCGAGCCATTTGGATAAAAGAAATGTTAGGATATCAAGTGGATGAGGTGGCAGCCTCTTTGAAGATGTCTTTAAGCTTTAAGCTTTGATCCGACAACGTTAATTGAAATAGCTGTATAACATTTAGTAAAATCCAGACAGGGATTAGTAGCTTCATGCACAGGCGTGATCTCACCACAGGCTCAATTTCTTTCACTTGACTTTGTTGAATTTGATGTCTTTGAATATGAATATATGAAACAATATTTTAACTGCAGGTGAAAGATTAAACTGCTTAAGTTACGTATTAACTGCCAGGGTCTTTCTTTGTATAATAATAATTATTTTTTGTTTCGCTGTGGAAGCACAGGCCTTCCACTTCACTCTCTTTTAACCACTCCGGGATTTAATAAATAATGAAATTGCTTTATCGTTCTTTTGCATGACTTTTTCAGAGGCCACATTTTAAAGGAGCTTCTGTGATCGGAAAATGGACTGGAACTAATGGAAAACAGAAGTACAGGTAATTAGAGAACAGTTAACATGACTTTGCGCAGGGAAAAGAGTAATTATTGAGCTAGTGATGAGCTGAAATTTTGTTAACTTTAGAATGAAGTTCGATTTTGTTAATTCTCATAGTAGTAGTTAGTTAAACATTTTTAAAACCAGCTTCTGATTCCGATTGTTGGACAACCTCTCCCTACACAGTAGCTCTGTCTTGATGTTAATAAATTGTGCCCACCCCATGGAAGGTCACTGGAAATTCTGAGGGGGTGGGGGTGTATTAAACCCCTAAAGCTCTACAATATGGAGCTAAACTGGAATTTCTGGAAGGGTGGGGGGCTTAAACCAAAAAACTTTCTGTGGGGGAGGTATGGACATACTGTATCTTCTGGAACAATGCATTGCATTATATTCAGTTAATGAAGGAACTAGCTGCTCAAAGGGGATAATGCTAGAAAATTCAGATCCTCATGAGCACAAGACTGTGTAGAATTGTGTTGTAATCCATTGTGGACAATAATTTTATAACATTGCAAACTCTTCAGTGCTACAGTTCTCAAATAAAATGTTGTTTATTACACTGCTGTCAGTGTTTGTTACAGTGACAACAAGTAGATTAATAGAAACTTGGAGACAAGTAGACAGGTTAACCATCATGGTTCATGAGCAATTTTGATCCTGTTGACATGAGCTTCCATGTTCCCTGGGATGTCTGTTGTAATAATTTAGAGTTGGAAGTTGTGTTGAATCATACAGAAAATATACAGTGTACATTAGACTTAAATCTTCATGGTATACATGTATTCTATTTTTCAGATATCTACTCTCTTCTCAGGAGAGTACTGAATTTATCTGGACATTCCAAAAGCACAGTATCTACTCTTTTGACAATGATGCATCACATTCTTCCAGCAATGATCGGTATGTGCTCTTTTTCTCTATCTATTCAACTTTTATTTCCTTTTTTACCTAGGCTTCCTGGGGTAAGCCTGGTTTAAGGTATACACAGATTTTTCTGTTGTCGAGTAGGTTACTAGCTTCAAATCGTTGTCTTTGTTTTAGTCAACGCAGCAGCCTTTCCGCATATCCAGTGTTCTGTTGGTGGTCCGCTTAAGAATGTGACATGCTACAGCATGTACTGTAGCTGTTAATGTCACACCAAACTATTCAATTAGCCATAGCATTCTTGGTTGGGACCATTGATAAACATGTCTGAAAAACTGTTTTTATTAACTAATTTCGCCAGGTTTGAGTTGGTTTTCTTTAGGGACGAATATTTTGTTTTATAGTTATGAAAAGTGCTTTTATGTTTAACTTACAAGAAAATAAATAGCAGAGTACCTTAACTCTTCATGATTAATTCATGATCAGAAATTCAGAATGCTGAGAGTATTTCGCTGTTTAAATCAAAATTAAGATCATTTCTCCTAAATTGACTACTCCTGCTTTGAATGTGCTGTTTTATGTTTTGCTGCCTGTGTGTGTTTGATTGTGTACCTTTTTTTTTGTAACCTTAATGTATTGATAAATTAAATAAGCTATGCCTAAAATCCTGATTTAAAGTTGTAATTTTTTTTGAGGAGCCTGTAACTTGTACAAGCCCCAATGATTTCTGTATGGGCATCCTCACCATATGGTTCTCTCTCTTTTGTTTTTAATTTATCTTTTATATATTGGATATTAAATGGGAATTAGGGAGAAACAAAGACTCGGAAAAAAATCAGAGTCCCAGATGGGATTTGAACCCACGACCCTCCGTGATCTAGTCAGATGCTCTAGCCGCTGAGCTATGGTGAGCAAGGGTCAAATTTTGGGTAGCAACTGGAACTGCATCACGCGGCTACACAGTCACGTATTGACTCATCTGAACTCACATCGCGCTGTTACATCAAGGCATTATATATTAATTTAATATATTTATCTTGTAATGATGTGTAAAAATAATGGCAAAAATAAACTTAAACTGTTAAGGTGAACATTGTGTTATTATCTACTGTGTTTTCCCATGGTGATGTTTTATTTTGGTTTAGGGTCAAGATCTACTCTATAATTATCAACAACACCATTGATGGAGGTGCAGATCGCTGTCGGGAATGTCCAGTCTCATCATCAGAAAAAGGGTATGTCTAACTCCAGATAAAAGGTTTAAATAGGCAGAAGATTAAACAATTTATCTCTCTCATACTTTTCACAGTCTTCAATGATAATATTATTTAAGGGATTCCAAGAGGGCCATAGAAATAAGAAAGCCTCAAGTGACTTTGATTTTTGATTTCTAGATTGGGTTTTGTTATTTCCTGTAAATTAAGGATTATGTTTTCTTGTTGGATTTCTAAAAAACAGACCCCCTCAAGTCATGCTTGAGTATGGAGCAAATGTTTTTTGTGTCATTCAAACAAAACAAAACAAAAATGCAAAGCCACCAAAGAGCTGTATGTTTTTCTTCCCCTCCTCTCTCTTCTTTCATGTTATTCTGAACCTTCTCAACTCCCAAAAACCTGTCATCAAAGCAAACATACAGTGTACCAAATGTGACAAAACAGGATAAGTTTAATTCTGCACTGTAGCTTATCATGATGCGCTTGGTTGTTTTTTGCTTTACAGTTGCATCAGCTGTCCTGAGGGAAATTATGTGGACAAAGTCGAGCATAAGTGCATCCCTTGCCCAAAAGGTAAGTCACTAGTCAGTTGTGTGGATTGAGGGAAATTCTGTGACAATGAAAGGTTTTTCTTGTCCAAAGTAGCATCAAAATAGACATTTAATTTACAGAGGTGACATTTCACTGTGTTATTCGTTCAAAGGGTGTATGAGTCGCCACCATCCAATAGAGAAAATGAACTTCAGCTTTTATTATGCTACAAAATTGAATTGTACATATAAACTGATAGCGGCATGCAGCATCCAATTGGCTACAGAGGAGCTCATGTTTTTGAGATTGTAACAGTTACAGTTACCGTACAGTTAAGAAATTAAATAATGTTTTATTGCTGTAAAAAATGTCTGCTTTACATGTAGTCTTTGTATCGATAAACAGGCATCCGTCACTTGACATGCTTTTTTTTCTGAGAGCCCGCTTCAGACATCTGGATAATAGGGACACTTTGGCATGTCTCCTTGGTGTTTACATAATTTAATCCGCGTTCCACTGTGTTTAGATTCTTTTTAACAGTCATGCCAAATCTTAAAGCTCCTGCTGCTTAAACACACGCTGCTTGTTACATGTTAGATAATGCTTTTCAATTTAACGTCCACAGGCACTTATTTGAATACCAACAATCCTTATGGCAAGGACGCTTGCATCAAATGCGGTCCAGGACTGACAAGGTAACTGAGCTTTGAAAACTGGTAAAACAATCACTCAAGTGTTTACTGAAGTTGGAAGCCTCACAAAATACTTGATACAGTAACCTCTCGCCTTGTGAACACCTCTATTACGGACACTTTGACCGTTAACTGAAATAAATTCCCGCTATTACGGACTATCACTATTAAAGACACTAACTCACGGTCCGAAAGGTGTCGACAATAAAGGGAGTTGACTGTAGTAGTAACCTTGTTACAGACTTGGGTCCAGGTATTCAAAGGATGATGAAGCTAATTAGTATGAACTTTATGAAATGTTGTGCATAGCACTGGTAAGACAACTGTCTGGCTTTATAGCTCAGTTGGCAGAGCAAGGGTGATAAGAATCTAAGGATTGAAGGATTGAATCCCACCAAGGTGTGGTACATTTCTCAAGTAATATGAACTTTTTCCTAGTGTAATTATTAATCAATAAAGATTTTTGCCTCCCAAATTTGACTTGGATTATAATAATAATAATAATAATAATAATAATAATAATAAAACTTATATAGCGCCGATATCAATAAGACTATTTTCATCAGCGCTTAAAAACGTAAAACTAGAAACTATATAAAATTATAAAAAAGCTTTCTGAAATAAAAATGTCTTGAGTGTCTGTTTAAAAGATGCTACAGACGGGCTACTCCTGATCGCATAGGGCAGTAAATTCCATAGTTTAGGAGCAGCCACAGCAAAAGATCGATCTCCTAACGTTGTTAAAGTCTTGAATTTCACAGTGTTAAGTAGCAGTCTGTACCTTAGTCAGTACCTTAGTGTCAGGTGCTTACATGTACTTGCACTTGGATTTACCTTATCATAGGAAAATAGAACATTAAAGCTTCACGAAATTAATGCAAATTTCAAAACTAAAAATTTGCGTTATTTTTTTTTTTGACATTGTTTTTCCCATCATAAATGGAGTAGCTTGTTAATTTCTGTGACCTCAGTTTCCATTAGTTTGGCCCCAAATTCTCGATGCAGTCCAGAAAGGAAAAGCATTGTTTTATCAAGATAACTTAAGATCCGCCGGTATCATTGACACTGTGAAGAATACTCAAAGTGGCCAGATTCCTTCGCTTAACCCCTATGTTTAGTGACAATTTCATGAACATTGTTTGCATTTCGGATTTTTACACTTAGTTTCAAAATGAATTTGTTCCTGTTGTCAGAACAAATTCTCTTTCTTTGTGTGAGTTGTGTTAGCTTCCTTCATTTTGAAGTTTTAGGACCTTTTTCACATTAACATCCTTTGTTGGGAAGTAATTTTTCCTTAAATTCGTGTTAATTTAGGTTGCATTAATGTCAATACCTTAATTTACCAGAAGTGTTAATTTCCTATAATAACTAAAGGTAAATAAATATTATGCTTGTTCTTGCATTTTTATTGCAAAAATAGACTGTTTCAGAGAGCCTTGCAGATAATAAAAAGAAAAAAACTACAGTTTGAAAGCAGGATGAACCATATCTTTTTATATATTTGTTAATTTATGGTGTTTGTAAAAGGGGTAAAACCGTTTTGAGTCCTTTGTTTTGTTTTGTTTCAGTGAGGAAGGATCCACTATGTGTCACTCTGACTGCACCTTTTTCTCCAAGAAGCATAACCGCAAGTTTGATCTAACTGCCCTCAATGGGTAAGAAGTGCACTTAACTAGGTTCTCATTTAAATCTACCCTTATTAAAGTCACACTAAGTTTTGAATCCACATCTGAAAAGTAAAAAGTGTGTCCTATGATTCTAGCATTGATTTTGGTATTAAAAGTAAGGAGAATATACTGTTGGTCACTTTTAAGAAGATGAAACAATGTATGCATTGTAATGTAGACTTGTTATTTCTCATCAGAGCCCACAGTGTTGCCAGTGCCCCTTCTTTCACCAGTCGTGGTTTCCGCTACTACCACCTCTTCAATCTGAGCCTGTGTGGTCATCCTTACAAAATGGCAGACTGCCATAGCAACATTAGCCTTTCAACTGGGAAATCGGTGAGCAAAACGTCAGAATGTACTACTCAACAGACTTTGCACCAGACATCTTAAGATAAACTCAAATTTAGATCAGCTCTGTTGTAAAATTCTGTGTTAATGATTTATATCTATTGTCGGTGTTATGTTGTTAAGTGAATAGCTTGCTTTATAACCTGTTTCTGTTGCTTTCTATTAATTTAGTGTTCTTTAGGAGAATAGTATGACTGTCAAGTTTAATAAAGGAGCAGGAGTGTTTTATGAAGTTTAAAACATTAGGCGCAGCCAAGTGTTTTAGACTTGATAAAGCATAAAATGCAAGTCTATTGAACTGCTTCAAAGAGTCATGCGGTAGGGATTTAGATATGCGACATGAATGCATTAGATAAAGTAATTATTCTTCCAAGGGATGAAAGCTGTGGGTTAATCAAAGTTTATTATATTCAGCTAGAAACATCAGATGGTTATTATTTCGCTGTCGTTGAGGTTAAGATAACTTTCAGCTACATGTAAAATGCCTCCAAAATGCGCCTTTTGCGAACAAAAAAGTGCACATCGGGAAAAAGCTCATTTGGATAGTTGTATAACATGCGCTACACTGTATGCTACAAAGTTTTGGTGTTTACATTCATTGGTTAACCTAATTTTTCTTGTAGACTACCATTATCTATATAATTTTGTAAAGATAATTAGTGATCTATATAATTATATAGATTAACCGTCTATATTTTCATTAATAATTCAGTGTTCTTTCAATAATGTTTTGGTATTGAACCTCAATTCCCCCTCCCCTCCTCCCCTCCCCCCCTCCCCCCCCCCCCCAAAGACCAATAATCAAAACTCTCTCTGGGCTTTTCAGAATGACCATTCTTTACTGGGTATAAGGATGCATGTATGTTCACTGATTTCCATCTTCTGATTGGACAATATAGCCATGAATAATTCATGAGTTTTTGAAATATAAACATTAATCCAAGGCTTGTCTCAATTTCCAGGAACTCTACAACATTTCATCTCCAGTTTGCCGCATGACTGTTGTTCCTGATCCTCATGTTATAACCACTCAGACAATCAGGTTGGCATTGTGTAACAATTTGTATTTGTTGTTTTGTAGAGGAGTGTTAGTCTTGACAAGTGGTTACAATAGATAGTTGGCCTTATAATCTGAAGGCCAGGGATTCCCATGTGTCATCCAACCAAGTTAAATTACCAGTAGTTCTTTAGTAACCCTGTGGTGACTGACTCTGTAAGTTCTCTTAAGGCCTGGCTAAACTAGGAAACATTGTTGCGGAAACACTGTTGCAGAGGCAAATGTTTCCCAATTTAGCCGCGGGGAAAACATATGTTGCGGAAACAATTTTGCTGCTCGGAAACAAGAAAATGTTTTTGCCTCAGGTAGAAAACATTTTTGCTACCCGGACACAAATTTTGCTTCCAAAACATATGTTTCCCAGTTTAGCGACCATGAAAGCAATGTTGACTAGTTTCCAGTGCTGCTCATTAAAAATGTTTCCTAGCAACAAAGTCAGTTTATTATTATGCGCATGCGTGACCCTCTGTTTTCCAAAACAATGTTTCCTCGTTTAGCCACCGGGGAAGCAAAACATTTTGTTTGCTTCCCGCTAATTTAGCCTCACCGAAAACATAACATTACAAGAAACAATGTTTCCGCAACAATGTTTCCTAATTTAGCCAGGCCTTTACAAGACTGACAACTATTGGCAACTCTAATGTTACCAGTGCAAAAACTTAAGTTAATGTGAAGCCAACAAAAGTAATACGATAAAATGCGTTAAAGTGGAGATAGTGGCGACACGTTCCAAGGAATTCATTCACTCAACCAGGAAACTGAGCTCCACTTGGGTTTTTGATACAACAATTACAGGCCTCAACACTGGTCAGTGGATGCCAATTTAATTAAACTTGCACCACCAACTGAAGGGTAATTTAACAGAGGGTTAAATTAAAGCCCCAGCTGTTTTTGTCTTTCAGCCTGGCCGAACATGTAACTGGTGTTTATGAGTATATCCATGATAACTCAACTAATGCAACATCTGTGTTTGCTGGAAAAGGAGGTGAGAGGATTGATGCTTTATATTTGTTTTGCTAGAAATAATAATACCAATAATATTATTGTTCCCTGACATTACGTGATTAAAGGAGGTAGGATTTGTTTCACTCTTTCTAGCTACTACCAGCCTAAAACTTCAGGTTATGCATCTTGACGTGGAACAAATCACTGGTTCAAGGCATATACTCATTTTAACACTTATCAGTATTCACTGTTGACTTTTTTCTTTAGCTTCTAATCTATATCAAACCAATTTGCTGAGTAACATATCTTAAAAACCTGTTGGACCCAGGCAAACATGGTCCAACCTTCTTACATGCACTATGGGGAGTTTCAGTTATGTTAAAAACTCTGGGTTTCACTTTATAATAAAAAAGACACTATTTTGAGGTCCAAAGAACTGTTATGTATGTCCTTTGAAATAATTTTAATTGTTTTGCTCAATTTCTTCTCATCAAGGTCCAGTGACTAATGCATCTACATTTTTCCTGTTCAAGTTCCATAGTAACAGGTAAGCATGTCCATTGTTCTTAAATTCACGACCTTAGACTTAAAGGGGAACTCAAGCGTAATTTTAAGAAAAATTGAGGTTAATTTCTAAGTGAAAATGAATATTTTTGCAGGTATGGTTAACCATGTTGATGAGTAATTTTGCGAAAAAATCGAAGCCAAAGTTGGCTAAAATCGTGGTTGAAGCCCGCCATCTTGAATTTTGATCGCGGTAGCTCAAACTGTCAGCGGTTCTTCACGTGACGTCATATCGTGAAGCGCCATTTTCAACAGGTTTTCTTTAGTCCGATCTTATAAATATTTACACGGTGAATCTATTAGTTTTCATATATCGTTGGTGTGGAATAATTATGCCTCACTGCTGCGTTCCTGAATGCAATAAGTACTGGACGAAAAACTCAAAAGTAACTTTTCATCGTATTCCACGAAAAGATTTGGAATTGCAAAGAGTGTGGTTAGCAAGGATCAGGAGAGACAACCTTCCTCCACTCGAGTACAGCTACGTGTGTAGTGATCATTTCACTCCCGACTGCTTCGAAAATGATCTTAAAGCTAAGTTAATGCCAAAAACGAAGTTTAAAAGAGGCATTATACCAGGGTCAGTGCCCTCATTGTTTCCTTTCGGTCCTCAACCGAAGCGACCTAGACCAAGTAGCGAGGCTCGAGCGGAGCAGCGTCGCTTAGAAGAGTTAAGACGGGAGGTGAGTTGAGCTCGCTTTATGGCATATGTAAAATGTAAAATGAAATATGTAAAATGAATCCAAAAATTAAAGTGTGTATATTTTTGGTAAAACTGTTTGTCAGGCTGCTGGTCTGTGTTTACTTTTTTCTTTCTTGGTGTATGCGGGTTGTCAATTTTTTATCACGAATTTGTATATCATAAATTAGGTTGTTATATTTTCCTTTTCAAAAGTCGCTTTTCGGAAACACAATTTTTCTGGTAACAATTCTTTTGGTGTAGTGCTTCTCTCAGTGCTTATTCCCAGGGAGGGAAAGGGGTGGGAAGAGACCCATGAAAGTAGACTTTGAAGGCTGTCATATGGTAAGCGATTTTGACAATATTTACTCCATGTCCCAATTATTGGACGTTTCCAAAACAGTTATGTTTAAATTGGGTGTCAGTTGCCTTGTGTAGGTCGGAAATTGAATTTGACTTCCGTGGCTCCTTGACAGTATATCGAAACGCCACCATATACCTTATTTTTAAAAATTTGTTCTTTAGTTCCATTTAAAAAGCTGCCTGTAATTAATTCAATAAAAAGCAATTCAAAAGATGACCAATTTGTGAAATGGTTCATCTTTGTACTTTTTTTCTAAATTTTTCCTCACTCAAAGGTTTTGCAACATGTGCATTCCCAAGAAAGCAATGCCAACCACAGTAAAGATGCTAGCAACTATGAGCAACCATCAACTAGAGACAGTTGTGAGGTGCCCACCCTTGTTGATAACAACCCAACACCAACTGTGGGTGCATGGAACTATGAGCAGCCATCAACTACCAACACCTGTGAAGGGCCCACCCCTGTAGGTAATAACCCAAATGAGGAGAAAACCAAAATTGATGTGGGTACTCAGTGTTGTGTGGGAGCCAGGTATCGAATCACTCGATCAGTTTCAACAGAAACAAACATTGTAACATATGCTGAAATAGGAATCCAAGTAAACATTGACCCTGAAGATAATGGTGCAAAGGATATCACACCAGACACCTCTGCACAAGTCTCCCCCAAGAAACCTAAAGGTGAAAATGATAAGCCTGTCTGCAAAAGGAAACTTACTTTATATGAGGAAGTTTATCCTTCAGATGAGGAGCCACTGCCTTCCCCAATTGCTTCCATTGGTGGTGATGATGATGATGATGATGATTATAATTATTCAGATAATGAGGGATCAGTTTTGGGTAACTCTGATGATGAGCAGGAATTGGAAACCCCCCATGAAAACTCACCTTGTGAGGAGCAAAAATTCATTGTCTTTGAGTCCTGTTTAAAGAAACTTCTGAAATTCTGCCCTAAATGTGCTGGTGTTATCTCTGAATCAAAGATGACAACATGTGGCAGCATGTTTTCAGTAAAGATAAGGTGCATAAATAACCATGATGACTTCTGCTGGACTTCACAGCCTGTGATTAAAAACATGCCAGCTGGTAATCTACTAACATCAGCTGCCATTTTGTTTAGTGGAAACACCTTTTCACGCATAGCCCAATTTGCATCCTTTCTAAAATTAAATTTTTTTAGTCACAGCACTTTTTACAACATACAAAACAAGTTCCTCTTTCCACTGGTTGATAAAGCCTGGACTGAGGAGAGATCCTCTGTTTTAGAAGCTATTAAAAGGGAAGGGCCAGTGAATTTAATTGGAGATGGACGTTGTGACAGTCCTGGCCACAGCGCCAAATACTGTACCTACACTATGATGGAGGTAAAGTTGCCTATTTTAGTTTAGTACAGGTAACCGAAGTGACATCTTCTAATGCAATGGAGAAAGAAGGCTTTGAGCGCTGCCTCACAGGGCTTCAAGCTGAGGATGTCACAATTAGAAGAATTGCCACAGATCGCCACACATCAATTTCCAGTGCTATGAATAAAGAACACAAAGAAATCAAACACCAGTTTGATGTATGGCACTTATCTAAGTGGGTTGTAAAACAACTTACCAAAAAAGCAAAAGTCAAAGGCTGTGAAAACCTCTTTCCCTGGATACGGTCGGTATCAAATCATCTCTGGTGGTGTTCAGCAACATGTGATGGCAATGCAGATGTGCTTCGGGAAAAGTGGAAGTCGGTTCTCCACCATGTCACCAACAAGCACAAGTGGACTGGCTACAATCACTTTCACGAGTGCTGTCACCCAAGGCTGACACCTGCTGCGGCTCGCAAGAAGAAATGGTTGAAGCCTGACACCCCTTCCTATATTGCTCTCGAAGAAGTAGTGTTGAACAAAAAGCTACTCAAGGATATTGAGAAGCTTACAGAGTTCTGCCACACAGGAGAGGTCGAAGTGTACCATTCAGAACAGCTGAAATACTGCCCCAAGCGTGAGCACTTTTCCCACAAAGGCATGTTAGCACGCACACAACTCACAGCCCTGGACCACAATGCTAATGCAGGACGGAAGCAGGCAGTGGTGCAATCAGGGATACACAGTGGTGAAGCCAGATACAAAGTCAGCTTTCCCAAGACTCAAAAACAATGGGTGGTCAAGCCCATTAAGGAAAAGAAATCCTTTGCCCATGTTGAAAGTTTAATGGCTGATGTTGTAAATGCTTGCCACAGAGGAGGAGTGGACCATGAGCCAGAGGCAGTAATTCTCCCAAAGAACATTTCAGGGACCCTTGCACCAAGCAAACAAGATCTAATTGAGGCACATCGGTCTAGGTTTAACTGATGAGGACACACACCAAGTGAGAGTCAAGTGACCAGATTGCTGCCTGGTTACTCAGCTTGAAAAGGTAATCCAGGATTTTTAAAAGTTCAACAAGAATTAATTTTTTGTTGTTCTAGGGAAATACTCCAAAAATCTACTTGTAGATGCAAAAAGTAAATTGAAGGCATACACCTTATTCCAAAATGGCTACCATTTTAATATTCTTCTGTTGGTATTCAAATTAGCCCTTCTTGCCTCGTTTTTAAGCTCAAAAATCAAGAGTATTTTATCTTGAACGAGGCACGAAGGGCTAATTTGAATGCAAACAAAAGAATATTAAAATGGAAGCCATTTTGGAATAAGGTTTATAAAACCTATTCAAAAAGTCTTCATTGATTGGCTATTAATTTATTTTTACACCATCCAAGGTCGATAATAATCCTGGATTACCTAACCATGTTTTGAACAACTTAGTTAAGAGCATTTTGTGCAAAGAAAGCTTTCACTCCTTGGGTCAATATTATTTTAAATAACTAATATTGTGCAATCATTCACTGCTTACATTTTAAAATAGTATATGTCATTGGTGGCTGTTACCCTCTTGCAGGCTCATATGCTGCTTACAGCCCACTTGATTCACTGAAGGGAAAACCATTGCAAATGCACTAATGAGAGTTGAAAAGATTTTTTTTTTCATAACATCTATATTTCTTAGAGGGGACCTTTATATGATGTGGGAGTAAAAGGCTTGACCTGTAGTTAATACATACATGTCTATATATAATTACATATATATATATATATATTTTTTTTTTTTGGCCTGGATCAACTGCCTAAACTTGATATAGCTTGTGCTTTTGACTTCTGGTTAAAAAAAGCACTAAAGTTTTGCACATTCTGACAGAGACAAAGACTAGTTGTTTCTATTTTGCTTATCTAATAGATGTGGTATTTACTACAAAACCCCAGCCTTCACTATGCCACCTTCAGATTAATTTTTCAACACTTGATAAACAATTTTGGAGAAACTGTTAATGATTACTCATCAGGAAAATGAAATCCCTCAAATAGAAATTCCTCCTCCAGCCCTGGAGGAGGAAAGTGGGCCCGAATACAACAAACTGCACAAGAGGGCAATGGCACCCTAATTTCCTTGCCAATAATTCCCCAGCACCAGCGTACAAGCTGGCGGTATGCAATATGTCTGTTAAGTTTGTGATCTGGACCATCATAGGACTGGTCATATTGTTGCTTATACTGATACCAGGCTGCCTGTAACACCCATCTATTAAGACATACAGCTTGAAAACCTGGATGCTCAGTGATACAAGATGGTGGTTCTTCACATGCACCCACTTCTACTGCCTCTAAATTCTTTGCCACAATTGGTGGAAACTCTAAGCAACACTGGCATTCCGCTGCAGTTGGCAATCGCTGACAATTTTCACATAAGCACCTGAGCAAACATCAAAGGGGCAGTATCACTATGGGAATTATCCCTGATATTTTGACCGTAAATTTTGTAAAATAATTAATCAATTTTGAGTAACTTTTTCATTCATATATTGCTTCTGGATCACCAGTGAGTTAAAATCGCGAATATTTAAATGTTTACCGTTAAAGAATTTTATAAAGGCGAGTATCTTCTTAGTTTGATCTATGTCGATCTACATTTATATTTATCGTAAATTGTTTGACCACACCAGCTGTTTGACAGCCAAGTTATGTTTTAAGTTCAAAGGGAATCGTTAGAGAAAGAACGTGTGTGGGCAAAAACAAAATTTTGAAATACCAATAAGCTGTATCTTTCACAAATAAACACAACTATATGCACCTCCGGTTTACAATGTTCTTTTATTCCCAGATACCTGGGGTTTTTGTGCCACATAGTCACGTCCTATTAAAGTATTAAATAAATAACGAAAACTGCCTTTGCCCATTAACATCACACAACCTTGAGTGTTCCATATCACGTTTCGTGGCTCTTACCAGTCTAAATTTGTTGTACGGGCTTCATCGTCTTCTTCTGGTGGATGTACGATGTCTTCCACCTCTTCACCCGACGAAAACTCCGGCTCGAACTGGTAGGGCCTGATTGAACTTACATTTATGGGATCCACGCTTTCGTCGCCGCTAGAAAGACTCAGATCACTAGAAATTGACGCAGTTTCTTCCTCATGAACAGAAGACATCATATGGTCGTACTATTCCAAAATGAAAGTAAAATATTGGTCCAATATAAACTCTTCTGACCGCTTGCAAAGCAAAACAGTGAGCGTCGCGTCGCTTTCGCTTCTCCAATCACGATATGACGTCACATCGCAATCCGCTGACAGTTTCCGCTACTGCGGTACAAGGCCAACATAGCGGACCGGGTCTGAAGTTTTGCCGTATTTTTTTAAAAAAACCGTTTTCCGTGAGCACCATTCATGCTGGGAGAAGTACTTAAAATTATTGAAGGATTTATTTACATTTTCAATGAAATTAGGCTTTAGTTCCCCTTTAAAGATGGTACATTTTCTTGCAAAAGCAGACAACTGCCAAGATTAAATATCTTATCTGTCTGAGTGATCACATTTAAAATAAACCCAGTAAACCAACTTAAAATATACCAGATCACATTTATTCCATTGTGTATATGCCACACATTGACATTCCAATCCTAGCAATATGCAGGATGTTTGTCCTATGAACCTACACAATGGCCTAGCCCCCATGAGTCTTCTGTACCTCAGTGGTAGAGCATCCGAACTAGTAATCAGAAGGTCTTAGGTTCTACTCCTGATAGGAGCACTCGGATTTCCTTTTTCTGAGTATGCTTGTGTCATTCACTGAATAATACATTATTCTCAACATTAAATAAATGTGCTATGTGTACATTTCCCTTTAAAAATATGTTGATTGTACCAGTATGGGTTACAAGGCAGGCGAAGCAAGAAATGGCAGTGGATTTTTGTACTGGCAAGTTGCCGTGTGTACTATTTATTGTTCATGGGATCCATTGTAGTCTTTGCATCAGCATTTTTAGCTGGGAATAATTCACTAAAGAATTGGCCAGATTTATAGTATGATTGAGCTTTTCATGATTCTTGCCTCTCATTGACTGGAGGGAATGGATTTAATTACACTGTCAACATACACTTTTGAAGAATGCTGTAATTTGCAGGCTTGTCTAGAATGTTGTTTTGTTGTGTGTTTGTCAGACCTACTCAAGCATGTCTAGGCGGTCGCTCTGTTTGGACAACAGTACTGTGTGATGTGACTGCAGGAGAGGTTAGTAGTTCTACTTTGTTAGTTCTGCAGTGCTACCCTTTCAATACAAACAAATTTAGAATAAAGGCAATTAATAATGGTAATAGGACTGAATTGGATGACACCAAGTCCTGTTACCAATTAATCATAACTATTACAATTTGCGAGAACAAATTGCTGTGACAAATAAACAATGTTCTAGCGAGGCGTTTCAGAGAAGGTAAAACAACCATTTTATTTACGAAATTCATGGGGAAAAGGACCATGATCAAGTGCAACTGTCCTGTTATAGCGCGCTCGATGATGTGCTGTCCAATTACTTAGGAATGACGCATACACTGTCCAATTAATGCTCAAATCATGGCTGCTGAGAGCCAATCAGATTTGAGAATTTTGTTGTAGTTATGATTAACATAGTAATAACAGTAGTATGATTGATGTTGGTCAATTTTTTTCATTCCCAGGGTTTGGTGGATCTGCCAAGTAAATGCCCAGATGGAACCTGTGATGGTTGTAGGTAAGATGCAATGTGTTATAAATACTTTCTTGAATATTAAGTACCCTGTGATAAACTGTTTACAAATTTTGTAATGCCAACCTGACAAAGTCTCTAATTAATCTTGATTTTTATCAATTGTTTCCATTTTAATTGGCTAGAAAAGAAATGTCATATAAGACGTATGCTCAAACCCAACCTTTTGCAAGTAGCCACAGTTGTGAAGGTCATAGCCTTTGGAGAGGAGGCCAGATAGGTTGTATACAGTCCTCTGCCAGAAAGTTGTTCATACAGATGATGATTTGCCACTTAGCTCTTTCTGCCTACTACTGTTGTATTTTCTACTAGTACAAAACATTTTGAGAGGGCTGTGTAGATGATTTCAACTGTAGTTATTGCTACTGTAAACTTAATCTATTATTCCATGAGCACAGGTTGGATATGAGATGATAGATAGCCACCTAGGCGTGTAGTGCCTAGTTGGCTGTAACCATGCTATATCCAACAAGTGCGAGTGAATTGTACGCTATCTACCATTAATTTTCCTCCATCAAAATTGATGATTCTTGCAAATATGGTCAGCAGGAAAAAAAGAAAAAAGTTAAATGGATAACTAGACAAAAGTATAAATTAAAGGTGGTGTTAAAATGCAGTGATGGAAGGGGCATTTATCGCCTCGTGAGATAAGAAGTTCCATTCTCTTATTGTTCTGGATCATTGGATAAAGCAATTCCAGAGTTTTGTTTGGCTTAGCAGCCATGGTATATGAGCCATTATACCATATACATGTACCTGGTCATTAAATTGTCATCTGGTCATTTTCGCCAGATGAAATCAGCAAGATGTAGCAATGTTTCATGGTTTTGTGCTTGTTGGACATGAGATGATTATATCCAACTCAGTGCTATACACCTCATTGGGTATCTGTCAAAGTGAAAAATACTGAAATTGCAGTCAGGAATGGACACAATGTAATCTAAAATGACAGGTGGAGGGCGGGCTATATCCAATCATGATTAGACTCAGCCTAACTTTTTCAGTAAGTTTTGACATCCATTAGTTCATTACAGAACATCATGCTTCTCTGTGTAACACTTACCACAATTTTGTTTCAGATTTGAGATCTTGCTTCGCACAAAGTTTGCTTGTCCTATCTGTTTAGAGGCTGATTACACTGAAGTGAAATCCTCTTGTGTGGTATGTTATATCACCATATTAATTATGTAATATTTTATTGCTAGACAGGAAGTATTAAATTGGTCTGGAGCCTCAGTTGACAAAACAACACTGCTATACAGACATTTTGTAGCTCAACTTGTCAAAGTGGTGTACCATAAGTTTTTTTTTTTTTTTCAAGTAGTTCAAGTTTTCTTTGTGACAAATTATTTTCACACAGTTTTGAGCCGGTTATGATTGTCATGTAAACATGGGAGATGCATTGATTTAATGCTTTACCCATAAAAAATACTAAAGCTATAACGTCACAGTCACAACTGGTGATTGTATCCTCTTTCCCCTTCTGTCAAAAAAAAAAAAAAATGGAACAGATTTTGCTCTGTGAGACTCAGACTAGGAAGGGAGTGGATAAGGGCGTTTTACTGTAGTTTTCCCACATAGTGAAGAATTCGATTGAGATTTTTGAAAGAAAGTAAATGTCTGGTAGTGTGTTTGGGGGTGGATGATCAAAAGCCAGAATTTTAGCCACAGTAGTGTAGGATGCTAGCACTTTTTTGAAAAAATTCAGTGACAATTCACGTAATCTCTGAAAAAGGTTTATAGTAGACTTGCTTCTTGGATACCCAAGTTTCAATTTTTGGTGGTAAAGGCATGGTCATCACACTTACAAGTGACTGATAGTCAGTGGCTGATGATCACACTTAAAAGTAACTGATAGTTAATGCCATTTCATCCAAGCATTGGGGACTGGGGCAGAGGTCAATGTTAGCAGTACTCGTACTAAAAAGTTACTTCATGCAACAGAGACCAGATTTTAGTGATGGTCTGGTAACCATCTTTAATAAGTTGGGTCAATCTACGCACTTAAATAGACCAAAATATTTTACTAAGCTGATGAAAATCTATTTTTTTGTCTGTAGAGTGGAAAAGTAACTACCCAGTATGTGTGGAATGAGCCAAAGTAAGAAAGCCTTGCTGAATATTTGCCACTGATAAAATTTATAGGCTATGAGCAGTCTCTTTCTTTTCCTAATTTCTGTAGCATGCAATGGATCCAGTGAGCAGCAAAGCTGCAAACTGCACATGCAAGAAACACGGGCGCAGAGGGGAGAAAGATTGTCCCCAATCCCTCCTCGTTCACTTTTCTAATTGGCATAATTTTACCATCACTTTGCGTGCGTGATCTGAGGAAAAAAGTACGACTGCTCACAGTCTACCACTGATATGAATGCTTTGTACTTAATACTTATTTGCCTGCGATCAATGTGGAGCAGACAACCTTAATTGTGTGTTTCACTTGCTTGATTACCAGAGCCTGAATACAGTAATGTGAAGTAGGCTGACAAGTTACCTCAGACAATTAGCAGTAATATAGCTGTAGCAAATGGGTGCCATAAACGCAGCTGAAATTGTGTGTGGTGGAGATCAAATAAGAGAAGCACATAACCACAGTAAAATGTGTTGTGTTCTAAATTCATAACTGAGTAGTGCTGCAAAGCTTGTTTGAACATTTGTAGCAACGATTCATTAAACCCGATATTTTATAATATATTAACATGTCTTCTTACTGTAAGGCGATGGCATTTTTCAAGTCAAGCCTTGTCCCTGGCTATGTTGCAATAGGTAGTTTTGATGATTATTTGATTTTAAAGCCCCCTTTTGTTCTTTGTCAAACATTTCAGACTGTGTCGTGATGGGGTGAAAAAGCCTGAGCCAGTGACAAGGAAGTGCAGTATTTTTGAACAGTCTGTTGGTTCAGCCATGAAGGACTTCAAGGTAGGTGTAATTATTATGTCCGCTTCCACTGTGAAACTGACTCGTTTTATCAAGCACTATAGTCCATTTTCTTTCTGGATTCCAGTAGCCCATAGTTTGATCTGCTTTTCCCGCGTAGTCAAAAACACTTCTGTATTAGTAGGCACCGTCCTTAACATTGGATGAAGGATGAATCCGTTATAAGCATACAGGAGATTTTGTGTGATACATGTTCTGTTTATTTCCTCTTTGTATACCCTCTCCTTAATGCAGTGTTTAGGTCTTAGAATCTTTGTATTTTACATGGAGTGAGTTTTAGTAACGAAATAGATTTCTGCAAACCCTTCTCACTTGGCTGGCTGAAACCACTCACCTGTGGAACAAGGAATCATCATA
>NW_028145697.1:2465000-2532500 GCF_977016875.1 Pavona decussata
TCCTCACTGAACTCCATATATATATCTTCTTATGGTGGTTCATTCTTTATTCCTGTATGTGTGATTTTTACTGGTATTTTACGAAGAAATTACATGTTGATCACTTGTGATATGAAAGTAAAAGCACTAATGGCAGACGTTCAGCTCTGCTCAAAACAACAATAACAATGTAACAACAAGTTCATTTCAATGTGTTTAACGTAATTTATGTATTTGTTAATTAATTTTGTATCAGTTGTGCTCGCAGTGCCATCGAGGCTGTGGTTGAGAACTTTATGTTAACAGCAACCAGCTTTAAAATACCCAGAATAGATATGTACTTGAGTAAGGCAGTGCATACACGAATCTCAGGTTGCAAACATTATTCGCATTCGTATTCACTGATGTCATTTTTTAGCGAAGATGCTCGTTGCCTTACCAGTGTGATATCAGTGTGCTAACTAAATATCTGTGTGGACATAAGTGTTAGATTGCAAATTGAGGTAACACCAATCATCAACGTATTATGCCGTCTTATATTACTTTCGTTACCCAACGAGAAGCAGTTTTGTTCTGATTATAAATAGTTTAGTTTTACGAAGTTTGTGTGTGAAGATGTATTTTTTAACGCTGAACTTTCTGTATTTAGAAATAGAAATGTTTTCCTTTAGCACAGCTATGTTTAAGTCTGTCTACGTGTTGCTTCAACTGTATTGTAGAAACACGAGGGAAATAGTTTGTATTTGAGTGGAATATATAATCTGTGTGTATTGTCATAAGTAAGGGGCTTGTAGTTAATTAGAGTGTACATTTGCAGCTAGTTGTTTTGGGGATTTACAACATTGCACTTGATTTCATCTTTCTATTAATGGGGAATTGAATGTTTATGTATTTACAACATAATTATTTAAGTATTGGGTAATAATAAGCGTGATAGTAGTCGTTATTTTCTCTTCAAAGATAGTGGGAAATAGTATGAGAGAATCGCGAGTCTCGTTTGTCGAAGACTTTCACTGTCCCACTCTCTTTGAAGATGAAAAGTAGCGACTGCTTACCGTCTGGTCTATGGTGTATTGAATGTTAAATTATGCGGCCAATGTGTTAGACTGCTAGTTTAACCTTTCTAAATAGTCGAGCAGCCGGGGTAAGAAACCAAATTAATTTAAACTTTTCTTGCTCCTCCAATCGACTATCAGAAGCGACCTCTATCAGTCTAGCATGTGTCTTACTCAGAAATGATGAGAACAGAAGTCCCCGTTCTTGGTTTAATGCGATCACTTGGAGTATACCTATCAGAACTTCAACCACACACTTCAGTCTTGCGAATGTTCATTAAACCAATACGACTCTCGGGGAACCTAGTATGGCCTCGTCCTAGGCGGCCTTTTAACTATTATTTGATTAGTTTAGAAAATGACTTTTGAGCAATAAGTAACGAGATACTGAGCTCGTTCTTCTAGGGTTCCGGTCTACCGTTAACAACCGATCCCTTGCAATTTAACGCGTAAGATAAATCACAATCCTAAGGTAGAAATCAACTCATACAATGATGGATGATTTTTTCGTTCTAATTGTAGACAGGCAATGTAGTTTTTCTGTAACCTGTAACGCTGTTTCCCGCACAATATCAGCACTTCGGTGTTTCAGTGTATGGCTTATGTAATCATTTTGATTTGTTTTAAAATAAAATATTGCAATAGGGTTAATGGTTTGTTGTGTTTATGTTGTTGTTGCATACATACCGGGGAACGCCTGAAATAACTGTCGGGCGTTTTGCTTCTTCTCATATCGAATGAGCTATTTTCTTGAGTTTAACAGCTGCAGAATAGCCCTTTTCACGGTTAATGTTTTTTATTTGCATTACAATGTTATCCGACGTGGATGCGAGGCAATTTCAGGCTAAAACTACAAAATAGCCCTAAATCGCCTCTCATACATGCTAGATTTCATTGTAATTCAAATGAGCAAAGTTAACCGTGAAAAGGGCTATTGTCCCTAAACGCAGTCTCGAACTAAACTTGTAATAATTTGCGATTGTTTGGCCAGGACTTGCTATTGTTTGTGATGATGATTGACTTGAAATTCGAATTAGCGCAAATCGCACGCAATTAGGTGCATTTTTTTTCATCGTTGTCTTTCCTCAGCCGCTGTTGCGCAAAAACATAGCCGGCTTTTTATTTTTAAGGAATTAAAATTTTTTTTCTTTGTGCTCAGGATAACTCGAAACAGCTGAGAGATACGGGTTGCCTCCAACAAGGGGCTTGCGTTTCCACGGGGTTTTCTTGTTTTATGCAAGGGAATAGCGAAGATCAGTAAAGCATCAACGAAGACAAACGAATCGAAAGCACACGGAGACAACCACAGAAATATGCTCACGGTTTTTTAAAATCTCGTTGTTGCTACGACAACCAAGGGATAAAATGCCTTTTTATTTCGTGAATGTTTTACAGTGCTTCCGCGTGCCAATTTTATTTTCCAAAACGATACCATTTACAAATTTGAAATAAGTTTTCCAATAAAATATATGTTAGTATCAATGTAATATCTTTCTATGATTTCAGAACTTTCTTGAGAGTTGTTTTACATATAAAAAAAAAAATGCAATTTAAATTAGTGAATTGTAGAATGTCGCGTTCCCAGTACCGCAGACACGGGGTGTTGTGTACTGGAGTTCGCCAGGTCAACCACAGTGAAGTACACGGCAAGGGCAGCAAGACTAACGCGTTTATTAGGATCAGGCTGAGCCGTCTATTTACAACACTTGCGGTGAAAACTAAAAAGAATACAATTGTCTAAGTCTAAAGAAACGGAAAAAACTACGAATTCAACGCCGTAAAAAACGAAAGGAAAGAATACATGGAATTTTACAAGCGTAACTTACGTCTGATCTTGACTCCGGGGTTGAGAACAAGTTACTCCACGTTCTCTTAGAGACTCCGTTAGAAATAGCTCCGTGAACTCCTTACAGTTTGAAAACTCCTCGCAACTGAGAAACGTGCTTACAGAAAAAGGATCTTAATACATGTCTTTGACGTAAAGGAAATAATAATGAAAAAAAGCTTTGTGCGGCTAGCCAAAAACGGATATTCGGTAATCATGCAATCAATAAAACAAAGCTACAAACATAAAAGAACAAATAGTCCCTGAGTGTTTCTAAAGTGCATTGTTCTTGTCAGGAACGTGACACTCCTCGCCCAAGGATGATTAATCCTTGCTCCATTAAACTTTACTTCGGTGTTCAGTAGGTTGCATTCCATCGGCTTGAACAGGTACCAACAGAACAAGCTCCTTTATTGGGCGTAAGAACGTTTTCTTCTTGCCCTCTCTCCACAGTACAACTTGGGCCTTCCTTACTGCACCATCCTCGCTCTTGATAGCTTCGGATATCAGTCCCAGAGGCCAGTTGTTTCGGTGGGTGCCGTCTTCTTTGACAAGGACTATATCACCAGCGTTGAGATTTCGCTTTGAACTATTCCACTTGCTTCTGCTTTGTAGTGTCTGCATATACTCCCGCCTCCATCGCAACCAGAACTGGTCTGCAAGGTATTGGACTCGTCTCCAACGACGCCGTGAGTACAGGTCTACAGGTAGGAATTCTCCAGGCGGGGGACCGACAGGTCGTGTTTTCATAGTCAGAAGCATGGAAGGTGAGAGGGGTTCAGGCTCCTCCGTATCAGACATGACGGTGGTTATGGAGCGTGCGTTAACGATCGCTGTAACTTCTGCCATTAGTGTTACTAGAACTTCGTGCGTGAGTTGCGATCCCCCGAGCTCCAAGAACATGGCGTCCAGCACTCGCCGTATGGTCCCTATCTGCCGCTCCCACGCACCGCCGAAATGCGAAGCGTATGGTGGGTTGAAACGCCATTCACAACCTTGTTCTTTGACGTATCGCTCCAATCTGCGTTGGTCCATCTCCTTCATTGCTTCATCTAGTTCTGACTTCCCTCCTATGAAATTGGTACCTCGATCGCACCTGAGTAGCGATGCGGGGCCTCGAAGCGCGAAGAAGCGTCTAAGCGCACAGATAAAGGAACTTGTGTCCATAGACTCTAAGACCTCAATGTGGACGGCCCTGCTGCTGAGACAGGTGAAGACTAGACCCCAACGCTTAGAACCGGTGGTTCCTCCTCTCGTCTTTCGAGTCTGAATCAGCCAGGGTCCGAAAACGTCAAAGCCAACGTTAGTGAAGGGTGGGGTAGCCTCTACCCTGTCGGCCGGTAGATCAGCCATTCGCTGCTCTAGGCGAGGTCCACGTAGCTTCTTGCAAAGAACACATAGACTGAGCTCCTTTGCTACCTCGTGATTTCCATCCACTAACCAATAACCAGCTTGTCGGATGGCGCCATGTGTAATTTGTCGTCCTTGATGATGGACTTGACCGTGATAATGGCGTACTATTAGCTTTGAGACGTGGTAACCCTTAGGTAATAACACGGGATGTTTCTCCTTGTACTCCAGCCTTGCACGTCGCAAGCGGCCACCTACGCGAAGTATGCCATTGTCGTCAACGAACGGATCCAATCGATATAGGGCTGACTTCTTCATTTCACTTTTCTTCTCACTAATTCGCTCGCGGCGGCTTTTATCCCCGCTGAGATGTTCACCACGATACAACTTGAGCTCCTCTCCGAAGGCTTCTTCCTGGACGGTCTGAATTATGACTGTCATGGCTTGCTGAAGCTCCTTTAATGTGGGGTTGCGCAGCCGCGGTGCAGTCTTTATTGCCACTGGCTTCCGCTCCCTTGTTTCTCGAGTCTTGAATTTTCTCCGTTTAAACTCCTTGGCCAGAACAATAAGATTTGCAATTGCGCGCTGCAGCGAGGAAAGGCTTGAAAAACGTGAGAACCTATCAGCTCCCAAACCATGGCGTTTGTTTGTCTGTGTGCTGAAAGCCGAAACTTCTTTCCTAACTTCTGGGTCGTCTTCGCTTATTGGAATCTCCTCTTGTTCTCCGTTTGTTGCTGCTGTTTCGTCTTGCATGAAGCGCGGTCCAGTGAACCAGTCTGAAGCCGCGAGACTTTCTGCACTCAGACGACGTGTGGCAAGGTCTGCAGGGTTCTCGTTTGTATCCACGTACCTCCATTGGTTGGGACTGGAGACCTTGCGAATTAGCTGCACACGGTTTGCGACGTAAACGTAGAATCTCCGACTCTCGTTTTGAATGTAACCAAGGACAACTTTCGAATCCGTATAGAAGGTGATACCATCGATCTCCATGTCAATTTCTTTGATAATCTTCGCTACGGCTTGCGCAGCCAGAACAGCAGCACACAGTTCTAGGCGGGGAATACTTGTTGTCTGTAAGGGGGCTACTTTAGACTGGCCTAACAGTAGCGCTGTGCAAACGTTTCCCTTGCTGTCAACTTGACGCAGATAAATGGCGGCTCCGATTGCGTTCTCGCTTGCGTCTGAGAACGCGTGAATTTCTCTCCGAACAACAGTACCAAAGTCCACTGGGCGATAGCAGCGGGGAACTGATACCTTCTCCAATTTGTTAAGTGAGGTTCGCCATCTTTGCCATTGAGTTAGAAGTGCGTCTGGTAAAGGATCGTCCCATCCTAACGGTCTGTTTTCGGTCGTTTTCTTCCCCATGGCTACTAACTGTTGTAGTAGTAACCTCCCCTCCAACAGCACTGGTGCAGCAAGGCCTAGGGGGTCGTACACAGAGTTGACGATCGAGAGCACTCCTCTCCGTGTGAATGGCTTGTCAGGTGGAGAAACTTGGAAGGTAAAGTTATCTTTCTCAAGATCCCAGGAGACTCCGAGCGAGCGCTGTGCCGGCAAGCTGTCACGGTGCAAATCCAGGTCGCGCACTCCTTTCCCCCTGTCTTCTGTTGCGAAGGCCTCCATTACTTCAACTGAGTTTGACACGATCTTGTGAAGTCGTAAGTTTGCTGTGGCTAGCATTGCTTGGGTCGTTTTGATGAGTGCGATGGCCTGTTCACCTGTGGGTAGCGAGGCTAGGCCGTCGTCTACATAGAAGTTACGGTGGACGAACTGAGCGGCTTCTTTACCAAATTTCTCCTCGCCGTCAGATGCCGTTCTTCTAAGGCCAAACGTGGCTACGGCTGGGCTGGGACCGTTACCAAAAAGGTGCACGTTCATGCGATACTCCGTTATAGGCTTCCCAGGAGTGTTGTCTTCGAACCAGAGAAAGCGTAAGAAGTTTCTGTGGCTGGGGTCCACGTGGAAGGAGTGGAACATCTGTTCGATGTCGCACATTACGGCCGTTGTTTTCTTTCTGAAGCGAATAAGGACTCCCAAAAGACTGTTCATCAAGTCCGGGCCGGGAAGAAGCTCCTTATTGAGTGATACACCTCCAAATTCGGCAGATGAGTCGAATACCACTCGTATTTGAGTCGGCTTCTTGGGGTGGTAAACACCGAAGTGCGGTAAATACCATACTCGGCCAGACTGGGAGTTGGCTGGTTGGGCTGGGGATGCGTGACCCTTGTCTAAGATCTTCTGCATGAACTCCAGGTAGTCTTTCTCCATTTGTGGTTTCTTTCTTAGCGTCCTGATAAGACCATTTAAGCGGTTGACTGCCTGACTTCGGTTGTTAGGCATCTTGGTATCTTTATGACGAAAGGGAAGTGGCATCTCCCAGTTACCGGTGTCGTTCTTGTTTATACCGGTCTCCATTATTTCGATGAACTTTCGATCTTCGCAGGAAAGGCTGACGTCGTTATCTTCTCGTGTGGTGCGGAAGATATCGTTCTCCGGATCCTCTCTCCGTTCTGAGAAGCTCTCCTTGATTCTAAACTGGTTGGGGCACGGTATCAACTCGTAATGCTCTGGCTCCATGTGTTTCTTCCAAGGCTCTCCGTTGTTGGCCGAGAGGAGACTGGTGCGGCAAGCGAGCACGTGTGCTGGGCCTCCGACGATGTCTAGGCACATCTGTCCGATTATCGTCCAACCGAGCGAAAGCTTTTGTGCCCAGGGGGCTCCTTTGGGTCCATTTTTGAACTCCCGAACCTTGAGCAGCTCTGGGGCGTCTCTCCCGAGAAGCAGATGGATGTCTGCGTTTGGATCCAGGGGTGGGATTTCGCCTGCAATCTCGTGAAGGTGAGGGAATCTCCTCGCCATCTCCGGTGTAGGAATTTCGCGCTTATCGTGAGGGATGCTGTCACACTCGATCAGGGTGGGTAGATCCGACGTTACTCCATTAAGGGCTTGTATGATTACACCTGCGACTCGCCGTCCGTATTTGATTTCCTTCTCGCCGCTGCATGTGGTGAGAAGGTACTTTTCCTCCGGACCGACCGCTCCTAGCTCATCGGCGAGTTCGCTGCTGATCAAGGACGAGTTACTTTGTTCGTCAACGATAGCGTAAATTCGGTGGAGAGTATGTGGTTTCTCCTTGTTCTTCACGTCGACCAATAGCAATTTGCTGCATGATACGCCACCCTCGATAGGTTTACAAGCGAGTGTACACTTGGTGTCAACGATTTCCGTGCTTGCGGCAAATCTCCTCGGCCTTTCCTTGTGAAGAAGCGCGATGTGGCGATCATCTTTGCATATGCTGCACTGTATTTTCTTCCTACAGTCGCTGGCCCTGTGACCTTCGGATAGGCAGCGATAGCAAAGTCCGGCCTTAAGGATCCAGTCAGTTTTCTCTTCCAGGGGCTTAGCACCGAAAGCCTTACACTCTTCTAAGCTATGACCACCTCGTTCGTGAAAGGGACATCGTTTTGTCTCCTCGATTTTGGGTGGGGCTGACTCCAGTTTGATGCTAGCTGGCCCTGTGTTCGTTTTAAGTGTTCTCTTACTCTGAACTCTCCGATTGGGTGAGGTTGATGAGCCATTAGGAGTGTGCGTGGCGCCTGCGAGAATGTTTGGATTGTTTTTAATCCTCGAATGCCTTAGGACTACTTTGGAAAAGACACGAAAGCCGGGGTACTCATCTCCATTTTTCTCCGAGTACCTAGCGATTTCTTTCTCCCATTTTCCGCGTAAAGAAAGAGGCAACTTCTCAGCAATCGGTTGTATGGTATTTGGAAAGTTAAGGCACGCGAGACCTGGTAAGTAGGTCAATTGACTGTCCACATCGGCGCAAAGATCGGCAAATTCTTGTAACTTAGCATTTTCGTTTTCGCTGAAAACAGCGGTTTTGTTCAAACGCTCCAACAATTCTTTAGTTATTACGGCCGCGCTGCCGAAACGCCTCTCCAATTCCCCCCATAGGTCGTTCAATAGCGTGCCGGGGTCATGCTGTTTTCGCTTCCGGTAATTGTCAACCAGTTTTTGAGCCTCTCCGCTGGTGAAACTACGCAAATAATTTATTTCCTGAACGGGGTAAACGTTAACATCGCTGATCATCGCTTTGAAGGCCGCTTTCCACGGATGGAAAAGCGTGGGATCTCCGCTGAAGGTGTCTGGATGACATTTCGGAAGATTTTGTCTCGCCAATCCCGAAACTATTTGTTGATTTGCAGTTGTCAACGATTCAATTAGCTGACTCCCGGTTATGTTAATTGGTGTTGATGCGATTAATGACTGCGGAAGCACGTGCCGCGAATTTTCGCCATTGTCTTCCCGCTGGTTTGGGGTCGAGCGCAATTTTGTGCGTGGGGTTCCGGAAATTCCCTTGAGAGGTGTGTTCTCTTGTCTCTCGGGGCCTCTCGCCAGAAGAGTGCTTTGTTCTGTTGAGTTACGTTTAGGCGGAGGAATTTCCGGCGGTGAGAAAGAATGAACCCACGTGGATGTTCTTTCGTCGCTTTTAGCCTTTGGAATCCCCTCGATTTCTAATTTCGCGTTTTCTTCATTTTCCTCCTCGTTTATAGCTTGCTCGATCGCTTTGAGCTTCGCATGTGCTATTGCGACTTTTTTCTCCGCGGCGATAATTGCTAGCTCCTTAGCGTGTTCCGCGCGTTCTTGTTGACGTGTGCGCTCAATTTCTGCTTCGCGTTGTTTGCGCTCGTGCTCTTTTTCGGCAACCATTTTCTCATAGTCCGCGCTTTCCCGTGCCGCTGCCGCTTCGGCGAGCGCTTTCATTCGGGCGCTACTCGCTCTGGACGAGCCTGCAGAGGATTTGCTACGGCGCGAGTGACGAGATAAACGCGAGCTTGTCTCCAACAATTTGTCGGATTGTCTACTTTTTATTTCTTGTATTAACTTTATTGCTCGTTCGAGAGTTAGGCTCTCTTCCACAAGACGAACTTCTACATCCCCAAAGTAATTGTGTTTATCTTGTGCGTAAAGGCTTCTTATTTCTTGCAATTTTATGTCTAATTCCCCAGAGAATCCCTCGAGGTCACGCAAGACTTCGTCCAGATCCGATCCTCCGTTTATCCCCTCAGTAGATCGTATGACGTCTTTGAGCATCTTGTGCACGACATTTGCTTCCCGATGTTTCTGATCGATTTCATTTTCTAACGCTTTTCTAGACAATGTTCTAACTCTTCTATCGAGATCTCGACCGACTACTTCTTGATGTGACAAGACTTCTCCTTTGTTTGGCGTATCGGCTTCCTGGCCACTCATTTTCAGCGCTGATTACTCAGTTACGGCTTACCTCAATCTGTTCTTGATCAGACTTTTCACTGTCGCGTTCCCAGTACCGCAGACACGGGGTGTTGTGTACTGGAGTTCGCCAGGTCAACCACAGTGAAGTACACGGCAAGGGCAGCAAGACTAACGCGTTTATTAGGATCAGGCTGAGCCGTCTATTTACAACACTTGCGGTGAAAACTAAAAAGAATACAATTGTCTAAGTCTAAAGAAACGGAAAAAACTACGAATTCAACGCCGTAAAAAACGAAAGGAAAGAATACATGGAATTTTACAAGCGTAACTTACGTCTGATCTTGACTCCGGGGTTGAGAACAAGTTACTCCACGTTCTCTTAGAGACTCCGTTAGAAATAGCTCCGTGAACTCCTTACAGTTTGAAAACTCCTCGCAACTGAGAAACGTGCTTACAGAAAAAGGATCTTAATACATGTCTTTGACGTAAAGGAAATAATAATGAAAAAAAGCTTTGTGCGGCTAGCCAAAAACGGATATTCGGTAATCATGCAATCAATAAAACAAAGCTACAAACATAAAAGAACAAATAGTCCCTGAGTGTTTCTAAAGTGCATTGTTCTTGTCAGGAACGTGACATAGAAGGTAAAAAATTTCTTGAGGAAGTTAGAAAAGTTGTTACGAAAATTGACGTACCAAAATACCATATCTGAACACTTTAAACGCAATTAACATTCCTTTCCTTTGTAGGAGTTATTTAATTAAATTTAAAAAGAGGAAAGGAAACACAAAATAAGGAAATCAAAATACAATAATCACAACGGCTTCCAGCACCTTCCTTCAGTCATGGAAGTCGCATATGCACATTGTGTATTGAAAGTAAATGCAAATGAGGTTTTTCCTGGTCAAGATGACCTTCAGTTATAATTTGATTGATCAATACCATCACTCCTTATCAGAGGGTACCAAACAGATAAAGGTATCAAACAAATTCAACGAGCCACACTCAGACAAAAAAATGTGCTTTTTTGGATGGATGGAGAGTTTGGAAACCCAATACAAAGTTGCCAAACCTCAATCAAAAATTCAAAGACTGACTAAGGTGCCAAACTCGTTACCAGAATCCTCTCTCTTCCTCCCTCGAGAATGGAGGGGGGAATGGGGAGGACTACGGGTATGAGGTTGTAGGTGCCCTGTGTAACGTCATTTTACTATCAAAGATTTAATTGGAAAAAAAATTGTATAAAACACGATTCCAGTTCAAAATATTTGCAATCCCAATTGCGAGCTGATTCAGTTTGAGTGATCTCTCTCAAAGTTTCGGCTTCATGGTCACAAAATCAAAGTTGTAGCAGTCAGGCTGAAAAAAAGGAGCAATTATTGTTAAATACTTTGCCTACAGTGCTAATATCTGTCACATCCTGTCGCATGTATTACACAAACAACGCTAACGGCAGTAATGACCACAATTTTTCTTTCTTTCTTTTATCATCAGTTTTAGGGCAGAGGGAATTGTTTTGCCTTATTTGTTTTAAAATGATTTCGCTGCTTTTACCGGCCTAATTTTAAGCCTCTGTTTTAATTCACTCTCTGAACATAACACCTGGCATATACGGTACATTAAAAGAAAGGAAACCCACTGTAAAATGCCCACATTGAACACTGGTTGTATACCTTCATACCCAACAACAAACCTCTTACAAAAGCCACATTTAACCAAAGACCCTTGTTTTATCCGAATTTTCTTTCACGTAGTAATTAAAAAGTTTTCCCCTTCATTTTGTTTTTGGAGGGTTTTTGTCGCGTGAACTTATCTTTTATCTCAACAACTGGACTTCAGTGGATGAAAAAGTGACTCTCGAATAAAAACTGAAAGTGGTTAATTTCCTTCTAAAAAATGTCATTCATATGAAATAGCTAAACATTCAACTTACCAAACCAACGTGCTTGTCTGGGAACGTGAAATTACTCCAACAAAACACAGGCAAACCCTAAAACGACAGGGACAGAATAAAGCTTAAACATCACATCGGTGGGTGATGCTTTAAGTAATGTTTCAAAAACGAGCAGCAGTGTTTTATCGGGATTTAAAACCACGAGGCGCAGCCGAGTGGTTTTAGACCCGATAAAACACGGCTTCAAAAACATTCCTGGAAAAGCGTGTGTCAAGAGAGTTCATAACAATGATGCTTTTGTGAACGTTGGAAATTAGCATACATGAAACACCGCATAACAATTGATAGGTAAATGGGTTTATGAATTATTAATAAGTTTTAAAATATGACGATGAAAAAATAGATTTAAAGGATCAAAAAAATGTTCGCCAAATTGTTTTAATATTTAGGATCATGTTTCTTCCAATTTTAAACTAAAGATAAAAGAAGCTGCTCATATCCAAGGTGAACAACCTACTTTAAAAACTCTCTTCACAGTCACACATGGTCTTTAATTATTCTGTTACAGTTTTTTCGCATTAGCATTGCTTTGTACTTTTTACGAATTCAAACTGAAAACTGAAACTGTAGTAGTAGTAGTAGTAGTAGTAGTAGTAGTAGTAGTAGTAGTAGTAGTAGTAGTAGTAGTAGTAGTAGTAGTAGTAGTAGTAGTAGTAGTAGCAGTAGCAGCAGTAACAGTAGCAGCAGCAGCAGTAGTAGCAGAAGCAGTAACAGTAGCAGTAGTAGCAGTAGCAGCAGCAGCAGTAGAAGTAGCAGTAGCAGCAGTGGCAGTAGCAGCAGAAACAGTAGCAGCAGTAGCAGTAGCAGTAGCAGTAGCAGCAGAAGCAGTAGCAGTAGAGCAGTAGCAGTAGCAGTAGCAGTAGCAGTAGCAGAAGCAGCAGCAGCAGTAGCAATAGCAGCAGCAGCAGCAGTAGTAGTAGCAGCAGAAGCAGCAGCAGCAGCAGAAGCAGTAGCAGCAGCAGTAGCAGTAGCAGCAGTAACAGCAGTAGCAGCAGAAGCAGTAGCAGTAGCAGCAGCAGCAGTAGCAATAGCAGCAGTAGTAGTAGTAGCAGCAGTAGTAGTAGCAGCAGAAGCAGTAGCAGCAGTAGCAGTAGCAGCAGCAGTAGCAGTAGCAGCAGAAGCAGTAACACTAGCAGCAGAAGCAGCAGTAGCAGTAGCAGCAGCAGTAGCAGCGGTAGCAGTAGTAGCAGCAGTAGCAGCAGCAGTAGCAGTAGCAGCAGTAGCAGCAGCAGTAGCAGCAGAAGCAATAGCACCGGTAGCAGCAGAAGCAGTAGCAGCGGTAACAGCAGAAGCAGTAGCAGCAGCAGCAGTAGCAGTAGCAGTAGCAGCAGTGGCAGCGGTTGCAGCAGAAGCAGTAGCAGTAGCAGCAGCAGCAGTAGCAGCAGAAGCAGCAGTAGCAGTAGCAGCAGCAGTAGCAGCGGTAGCAGCAGAAGCAGTAGCAGCGGTAGCAGCAGAAGCAGTAGCAGCAGCAGTAGACTTGCCACAAGCAGACCTCTCGAGTCTCACAGTAGAAAAGCCGGTAGGAGTAAGCTTTTTAGGCTGCGAGGCGGCTGAGCTAGCGACGAAGGCGCAAGAGGTCGACATGTCTCGCTTGAAGGGTTTGCATTTACGTTTCGCACCAAAATGGCGAGTGGTGTGACTCGCATTTGGAAGAAGAGCATCAGTTATCCCTTTCGCAATCGACCCCATGTTGGAATTTCAACCGCAAATCACGTTTCGTTGCTCAGAATTACTTTTGAGTGACACCTTTATCCCCGAGGGTCTCAAGGATCTACTCTGATTGGTCTAAGCGCAGCGACCTGTTTTTGGGTCGCTAAAATTGGCGCCAATCAAGTACGACTGAAAAGTCCTTCGTCCCGCGCTATATTGAATAAGAGGAAGGACTTTTTCGAAACTCCACAGCAGTAGCAGCAGTAGTGGTAGCAGCAGTAGCAGTAGTAGCAGTAACAGCAGCAGTAGCAGTAGTAGCAGTACGAGTAGTAGTAGCAGTAGTAGTAGTTGCATATATTTATACACGATAAAAATTACAGCAGAACTGATGTGATCGTGTTATAAGCAAAATATAAAAATGTAATAAAAATGACACATTTGAATACTTAAAAGCTAAAACTAAAACTATTTACAATGATCCTAAAATAAAAAAAAATTACTTACAAAATAATACTTTTCAGTTATTTTTAAAACAGTTTGTACTGGACATTTGAAGGTGACAGAAGAACTGTAAAAACAATTGTCGTCGTTTTTCTTAAACTTATACCTTGCCTGCTGCTATCCAGACCTTTTTGGGAATATCAAAAATGTGTCTCATTGAAAAGGAAATAGGATGGCAGGGAATACATATCTCTAGCACTGCACACATTCCCATGCCATAGGATGCTTTTTATCCGCAGTAAACTTCATTTCACGCGAAATTGATCCAGGAAAACTATTCACGGACATTGTCGTAAAACAGATCCAAAGGTAAAACAAACGCAATAACATTCAAAACGATTTAATCGAAATTCAACTCCTGTTTTTTACAACATACTCGAAAGCCGTAAAACCACAACTGAACTTGAGACGCATACAAAACGATATAAAAGATACAAAATCACGAGGTACACGTCAATCAAATTAATAATCAAATGTCATTCATCAATGTACTGTTCGGATGTACGGTCCAACAAAACAAATAATGTAACAAACGATTTACGACAGACATTATCCGAACCAAGACAACAAGCCTTTCAAGAGCAAAGCCCATGGAAATCTGAGAGCTTCGAGAAACACATAATCTTCAAGGACTGACAAGCGTACATACTTTACATGTAAAGCCAAATTGAGGTTATTCGATAGGTATGTTGTTCTTCAAATTTCTCACTCAAAGCGCGCGTAGGTTTTTCACTGAGAGCGAAAGTAGGAGGTTGACTTCTCAGTGTTTTCTTGCACCTCTTTCGACAGGTATGTTGATATCCGCATCCATTTCAACAGCAAAACACTCCTCATCTTGAAATTTGCAAATAATATCTCTTATCGCACTTATGTTTGAAAACTGGGGAAAATATCTGCAAATATGCCAAGTTTAGTTTAGTTGCGTCACTTGACACTTTTGGACCAATCGCAAATATTTCACATGGTGAAAATGTCATTGCGTGGATATACCGTATTGATAATCACGTGTTTATTAAGGTTTCACGTTACCTGATAGGTTGGCCCATTAATGGCTTCTGACATCATCACCTTTGCCATAGAAAAATCTGTCACCTGAAAAATAAAACACAAATAATGCACTTTTCAGGGCAAATATATGGGTGGGACAATGAACACAGTCAATATAATCTTTGGTTCGACTCGTGATAGGAGCACTCGGATTTCCTTTTTCCGAGTTTGTCTGTGACATTCACTGAATGTCATCATTCTCATTTATTCGCCAGGCTTAAAATATTCCATCACATTTATTTCCCTTGCGCATATGCCAAACATGACATTCCAATCCTAGCAGTATGCGGGATGTTTTTCCCATGAACCTAGTTTAATGGCCTTAGCACCCACGAGTCTCCTGTAGCTCAGTGGTAGAGCATCCGAACTAGTAAGGTCTTAGGTTCGACTCCTGATAGGAGCACTCAGATTTCCTTTTTCCGAGTTTGCCTGTGTCATTCACTGAATAATACATCATTCTCACAGTCAATAATGTCGAGGTTTGGCTGTACTTTACAATATTTCTCCCACAAAACACAGCATATCCTGCAACTGCCTGTAATTATTATTTTATCCTGTCCCCCCCCCCCCCCCAATCAAAATTAATAGCATACCACAACACACCTTTATGTCATCTCTCACGCATCCCAACATCCTTATGCTAATTTACTGCGCCTTTCAATAACATACGTACTCTGATGGTGCGTTGTTTTGGGAGAATCCAAGAACGGATTTGTTATCTCAGATCACTCGGATCATGGCGTAACAAAGGAACCGACGAATCCACTCTGGACAAGGATTCGTCGGTTCCTTTGATGAACCATGATCCGAATGATCAGAGATCACAAATCCGTTTTTGGATTCTCCCAAAACAACGCACCCTGAACAAGGGGGGTGAATAGGTCTACGGATCGGCGGATTTGGTAAATATTTTAGCCCGGATTCTGGATTCAGAGCGAAATTTTAACGGATCTGCGGATCCTATGATCACAGCGGATCGCGGTTTTATTCAGTTTTGGGGCCAGGATTTTGGATTTTGGTTGTTAGGAAGTTCAAGTTTGCTCTTTTTTCTCGTATCTGCAAGGTTGTTTCGATACAGACGTTGGTTAAATAAATATTTCGTTGATAGTCATCCTCAACGCTAAAACACAATATCATGCAAGGCAACTCCAACAACTGAAGTCACTTTGTATCTCGCGTATCATCTAACGCGGCAAACAATTTGCGGATTCAGATTTAGTTGATTTTTTGAGCGGATCGACGGATTCAGCCATTAATTTTAGCGGATCAGCGGATTTACCTACCCCTATTCACCCCCCTCCTGAACTTCAACCCCAACTAACGATTTGCGTGTTTTACTGCTGTCAATCATAATTACGGTGACAATCGACTGACCGCAAAAATACAGACACCAACAAAGTGGATGGAAATCCGCCAATCATAGCGTACGACCATGACCTTTGACCCCATTGAGCCAAACACTTTTGTTTTCTTAGAGGTCCGCTGCAGTGATTAACAGCAGTGAAAAGAGTAACGTTCGGTTGAATTTTGAACTTCAGAGTCCGCATGCTATTAAAGGGCGTAGTAAGTATTACCAATTACAGTGCTGCAATCATGTAAGCGAAGCATTATACCTTAGTGTCGTAACATCCATATGCGCTTCTGCCAGATGGGATGAGTAGATCACCTCGGGAGCAGATGGAGTTTAATGGATTTTTATCTGAGTACGGATCATGAGGATAATCTGCAATGAAACACGACGCGAACAGAAAACATAAAATCCAAGGAAATGTTTAAATCAAGTCAACATGACGGAAAAAAGACTACAAATAAACAAAGAACGTACCATTGTAGCGCAGGATATATTTCAATGACTTTAGATCCACAACCTAACAAAAAGATAAAATGTTTTTAAACTTGTGTGTTCAAATAGCCATGAAACATTAAACAGTTCTTAAAACATATTTTTTACAGTGTTCTACACTGCTGCCACTACATAAAGGTTTTTCTTTGTCTTTAACAACTTTCTACTGGCTTCTGTTCCACTCGACATGGAAGCCAGCTTTTAGCTGTTACTGGCCAGCGTTTGTATGTATGTAGAATTAGCGTGGGAAGCAAAATTGCCAGGTCGAATGCTCACTCTGACGCTCTAACTCTTACTCTTTTAGTTTCTTGGAATGGGAGCAATCACAACACTATGAAAAGATGTCAGATGTCAGAATACCCCAATGTGCACTTCCACTAAATTCTTAGAATAGCAACAATAAGGCAGCGTTCGATTGACCATATCTCGGAATAGGAATGGTCACCAGGACTGTTAGATTTCTCTTTTTAAGTACGTTTGAGAAGACACTTCCGCAAACGTCCGCTGACACATGGTAATTTACGAGCGATTTTCGAGGAATTTCTAGTAATCATTGTATGCATTCCTAATCCGGGATAGGGTCAATTGAACGCACCCCGGCTAAGAGTGCCCAGTAGTCATGGATAAATCGAGGAGTCAGTTATACTGAACTAATTTAATAATGTTAACAGTGTTCAGCTGCTTGAGTACCTTTCCTTGATCCCGCCGGAATATCTCTGCTCTAGGAGACAGCTCGTACGAATATAATAATCCATGTTTTTTCACAAACTCGGGATAGCCACTAAGATTGTAAATCTGATAAAAATAAAGAATGATAGTCAAGCAGGAAAGTAACTAAACTATGTTAAGTTTGTTACACAAATGGGAATAAAAGTAGCTATATGACGCTGTGTTCTTGAGTTGGAAGAGATATTTGCAGTTCTAAATCATTATTTATCAGCAAACTTGAAAGCTTCCGTCTCTTGGTCTAATTAGGTTTTTGCAGTATGTGCACACATATCTTTAAAAAAAAAAAGTCTGTGTACCTTAACCTTCAGTAGCAAATTTTTCGTTATGGATTTATGCGTTCACCATTTCTGCCGTATAAACTCAATAACAGCACGCTACAGTTCTTGCCTGCCGGAATAACAACAAACTTGATTCCTCCAATAAAGGATTTATTGGAGGAGTCAAGTTTGTTACACAACTAAATATTTTGCCTTTGCAATAACCAGGGATGCTTTCCAATTAGCTAAAATTACACTATTTCCGTTTCAACTAACTGGAGTGGAAATTACTATCCAATCTGCACAAAATTTCCAATTCCATTTTGCAGGCTTTGTATGCCACTACGTAAGTTTTTTGAGCAACCAACGAGATTGCAAATTTGAACCTGAACACGAGGCTCCTCCCTTGTAATTTTGGTAAGGGCAATAAAATTCCCCCGGATAAACTTTAACCACAACAGCAGCCTGCCACAACAGTTTGACACAAAGGATAATTAATATTTTGAAAACTTGGCAAATATCGGGAAAAAAAAAACATCAAATATTACAAGTAATTTAAGGGTTTTTCGTTTGTGTCGGAAATTTTCCAGGTGGCAGTCAATTTAGTCAGAGCATCGAGTTTTTTTATTTATTTATTTATTTATTTATTTATTTATTTATTTATTCATTTATTTATTTATTTATTTATTTATTTGCTTACTTACGCTAACGGGGTTTTAGAGAAAAACATGGCCAAAATATGGAATCACCGAAAGAAAAGCAAAAAAAACCACACGCTTTGGAGCGGAGCAAACTCAGAGCGATGTTCTTCGATTAAATTGAAGGCCAATCACACGCAAAAATTCAGGCTTTGTTGAGCGAAACAAAAACTTGACCTAAAATTCAACATTAAACAGTAATGCTCTCTGCCCTTCAACGGTAAACAGGTAAATTTACTATCCGCGTTGTTGAAATACCTGAGGTATTAAATGTTTTGACCTACCTCCTCAAAGAAAGGAACATTGTAAGACGGCCAATATCCTTCTCTAAGGATCTCAGTTTGATCTCCACTGACCACATATCTGAAAGGTCACATCAGTATTATTAATCATTATATCACTTACATGTCATTTATGTTGCTTGTCAATCATGACATCACTTACATGTCAATCATGATCTGTCAGTTACGTCATCTTTTATTTGTTATGTGTCAATCATAATCTGTCACTAGCATGTGAATTATGTTTCCTGTCAATAATCACTTATCACATATCGATCAACGTAGTTGACAGTCAGTTATCTGTCAGCGACATGTCAAACAGTCACCTTTAGTCCTTACATGGCAATCCCTTGGGGTTACTTATCAATCATCGCCTGTCTCTTACATGTCAGTTATGTTACCTGCAATGGGTAGTGGCTTCATCGACTGGCCAGTCATAATACAACAGCTCAGAAAAGCCATTTTCTCTTCATTTACTAATTGATTTTTTATTTATTTACTCGTGTTACGAATAACTTGCCTATAGACTAGCAATATTTTAACTATTGAGGGTCAGCTTCCCTTCCACTCAAAGGCCAGTTCACTTAAGCCTTTAATTCTGGACAGTTCATTACCCTGCCTACAGCAGTTCAAGATTTCATTTTGTTGGGCTGGTTGGTTAAACCACCAGCATGCGTGTCAAAATATGCAGCTGTTTCGACAACGGTTGTCCAAAAAAGCGTAAAAGCGCACGCGACAATGCCGAAAGGTAGTCGGGGAATTGGGAAATACCCCATAAATTTCAATAACGGCTCAGAATCCATAATGCCTCGACCGTACAGCAAGGACTTTTTTTTTTAACATTCTTTATTTAATATACAATCTTGCTTAACATACAACCTTAATTGTAAATAATTATTAAAAAACTCAGAAAAAAAAGAAAGAAAAAAGCCCAGGGAGAGCTTGACAGAGTATTAGTGTACAGTTTTTGTATAACAATACTTCTACATAAGTTTCACTGCTAAGTTTCACAAGGCACAATAAATTGTAAAGGTTGTACAGAGGGTTTTTCTTTTCTCTCTTTTTTTTTTTGCGTGTGTGTACTTGTTAAATTACTTACAAGATAATATTCCATAATTAACTAAAAAAATAAAGAATTAGTTATTGGTTATAGCCACTTTAAAGCAACTCTTCATAGTTTTTCCATTTATTGCGAAAAGAAACAATTCTATTTGATTTAAATGCAAGATATTTTTCAGTTTCGTATTTATTTTCAAGAATTTTCTTAAAGTGGCTTCCAGACGGTTTAATCTCTTTTTGCCTACAACTCCATAAATAGGTTTTTCCTAAAATTATTACATAATTAACTAGATCCATTCCCTCCTTCAAGATTCCTATGATAACGTCACGCAGTAAGAGACAACAGCAACTACTTATGTTCTTTAGAATGTTCGCAACAACGTCCATCCAAAAAGAGTGTGAAAAGGGACAACTAAACAATATATGATTTCTAGTTTCAGTGGTATCTTGACAAAAGGAACAGTTAGGGCTTGGAATGTAGCCTATTTTAAAAAGGATGTCATTGGTAAAAAGAATAGAATTCAATACTTTATATTGAAAAGATCGTAAGTAGGGTTCACTGGAAACTCTTATAAGCAGCAAAAATGCTTCAGTGATATAATTATCTTCTTAATCAAATCCTTCCCCTAACTTGGCCCATTTCTTAGGCTTTTCATACTTGAGCTTTATTAACAATCGATAGTAGTCAAGACATTTAAAATTTTCCCAATCAAGAACGACATTGAAAGTAGGTGGACGTGTTTGTCGATTCAGAGGAACAGACTGTCTTAATCCTGTCCACGTCAAAAAATTGGAGTTTAAAAGCTTTTCTCCTCTGACAGCATCAAAAGAGTCAATATTTTTCTTTTCATAAAATAAGTCTTCGGTATACTTTATACCTTTTGAAAAAAAGTGTTTGTAAAACACGCTTTTACCGTCTATCTTAATTTCTCTATTTTCAAACGATATATTTATATTCACCATCACAATCAGCAACATCTCGTAATTCTGACCATCATAATGAGAGTTCATAATAAAAATCGGGTAAGGTATTTAATTTATCAACGTTGTAGTTACAGTTAAGTAAAAACAATTCTCAGTGACTACTTAAGAGATCGCTTAGATAAAGTTTCCAGAGGCAATTATAACCATCATCTACAATCTTTTTTAACCAACTTAACCTTAGGGCTTTTACCATGTTTTCATAATCAACCATTCTGATACCACCAGAATCGTATTAAACTCTTTTATAATTTCGGGCGGAGTAGGTAGCGCAAAGCTAGGGTAGATCATTTTTGAAAGCAAAAAGGCCTTGATAATAGTAACTTTACCATGGATGGACAGCCCTCTGACTTCCCAAAGGTTAATCGTATTCCTAATTTTCTCCAGTCTTTGTTTAAAATTCTTCTCGACTAATAGCTTGACGTCATACGTTATATGTATTCCTAAGAATTTAACACATGTTTGCCATTTAACTCCAAGTGGTTGATCTTCACAGTTCCTAAGAGAACCAATCCACATTGCTTCAGTCTTTTTAACATTCAGTTATAAACCAGAGGCTTTCTCAAATCTTCAAGTAAGCTAAAAAGGGCATTAGCAGAGTTCAAGTTTGATAAAATAGCTGTCGTATCATCCGCAAACTGCAAAAGTTTAGTCTCTAAACCATTGATTTTGATCCCTTTGATACTCTCTCTATTTCTTATGGAGATAGCCAAAATTTCAACCGCTGTTGCGAACAGGTAAGAAGAGAGAGGGTCTCCTTGTCTCACTCCACGCTCTATTCTGAAGTAATGGGAACACAGACCATTATTTATAACACAACTTTGAATATTCTTGTACAGTAAGGACTTGAGATGGCGAGCAATATGGATTTTGAGCTTTTATTGAAATTTATTGGGTATTTCCCAGACCACCTTACGCCATTGTGGCATACGCTTTTACGCTTTTTTGGACAACCTTTGTCGAAAAAGCTGTATTAAAGGTCTATATATGCAGAGACTTGCCACCTTTTTTAAAAGCACGCCATCAAGTGTCTCAGTACAAACCCTGGTATCTGTTCCACTACCCACAGGGCTCCCTTGAGTAAGGTTTTCTTCAATTCCACCTTCTTCAGATCCAGGAGCATGTATTGATTGTTGTAAGTACCTTAAAAAAAAAACAGTTAAACTAGTAATAATCAAAGATTAGGGAGTGTGTTTGATGATCTTGATTCCATGCTCTCTTTCCTTTGCCAAGTTGGTGATGATGTCATCCGCCCCTGCAAAATCTGCGGGGGTGCCTGTCGCATACAATCTCGACTCCAGTCAAAGAATAACAAATGATTGGTCGACTTGGGACATAAAACCCAAATCCAACTCTCTCATTTCTTATTTATAGTTAAGGCACCATCATTATCATAGATACATTTGATGTTAAATGAAGTAACATGGCAAGTCTTTTTGGGGGGGCCAAACTTGATCATCCTAGGTGATCCAGCGAGAGGAGCTCCAGCCAAAACCTTCACTGGTGACTTAAAGGGGAGGTGTTAACGGGATTTGCTGTTATTTCAAAAACCTCAAAACGGGGTTAGAATGGATTCCAGCCTAAAAAGAGGTTAGGGCAACATTTTTAAATTTCTCTCATTTTCATTTCCAAAATGTGCTAGACCTGAGATCTTGAATTCTTCCTATTTAAGAATTCAAATGATTCCTTCCCTTGGTGTTCTAGAATCGTATTGTATTGTATTGTATCATATCACATTGCATTGTAATGTATGGTATGGTATGGCATGGTATGATATGGTGTGGTATATAAGCAGGTATAGAGCGGCTGGATTTAACTGAACTGTCCAAAGGGGAACTGACCAGTCCTTGTGCATGGGCAACCGTAAAAGCAAGTAGGATTTCAATACCTGAGTTGTACTGTTCATAAATGTCTGCCCATTCACTGCCACTGTGAGCCATCAAGTTAGCAAGGCGCACTCTGTGCCAGGCCAGTAGGGATTCAGGTGAGACATACTTTAACAGAGAAGTGTTAAACAACTCGTTTGTTGTCTGAAGCATAACCAGGCCACTAAACAGGTACAAGACATTGGTTAAGATACAAGTTAATTCAGGCAAAAATATCTATTTCATAAATTGGTCATGCTCAGTTAATTTTAAACTCATGATCTGCACCGTCATATAAAAATGCCAGCCCAGCTTACAATTCAACATACATCACAAGCTGCTGTCCATTACACTGCCTTTTTGTTGATAAACTGCACAAATCTTTATAATATTTATTTCTGCCCTCAGGACCTGGTCTTACCTGTCCATGATATAAAAGTCATCCATTGATACCAAGAAGCCAGGGTAGCTTGAAAAAGACATTCTCTTAGCAGCTGTTAAATATTTATAAAAGGCAGGAGGTTAAGTCAGACTTCAAGCCTTTACCCATTTTGTGAGTTATGTAAACTAATGTCATTTTCCTATCCACTTTTTTTTCCTATGCATGGGTTAGTATTAATATCCGACTCATCATTACAAGTAAAATAACATATGCATCAAATCTAGTTTGTTATTCCATGTTCTTATTTGAGTCCTTATTTTTTTTGTTTTTAAATTCACTGATTCAAATCTCAGCAAAATAAGGAAAGAAAATGTAGCCACGATGCATTACGAATTTACAGTAATTAAGAAACAATGTGTATGCAAGGTCATGTAATGCAGGGGGTAGGGTAAAAAAGTTCTTGTGATTCTGTGATTGAACATTTTCACTTGGGAGAAATTTAAATGAATAAACTAGCTGATAAAGACAGGTAGGAATCAATCACTTGTCGCCGTTTGAAAAAAAAAAAAACTCCAAACTTTTTCCATTTTTTCCGACTTGATCTTTACTTTCAATACCTTAAATTCCAGGTCTGGAAAACTAGTTTGCGGATTTTCATACTTTTTGAAGAACCCTGTAATTGACTGTCATATGTGCTTTAATTCCACAAGTATAAACTTCGTAATTATACAGACCTTGGCTAGGGTTTCCCAAGTTGAAAAAGTAATGTTTATAAATCCTTATTGTTGAACTGTAAGCAAACCAGCTAGAAAACAAGTCAAACGTCATAATCAGACATCTAAAAAGTTGAAGAGTGTGGTGGAAAGGGAATCAGCTGTATGGCACTGAGTTAGGATTAAGGAACAGTTTCATTTACACTTTGGTGGACTTTAATTGTTCATTAAGATGTTCTTTGATACAGATAAAAGATCTTAATCAATTACAATCTGAAGCAAATAATATGTAAATTAACAACATCATCATTATAATCATCAAACTACAGCAATGATAATGTTGTAGTTCAGTTTTATCCTGGGTTAAAATTTATTGTTAAATATAATATTTGAAGATCACAAAAGACTTAAAAAATTCCTTCTTTCTAAGTTAAATTGACTCTTTGTTGAGCTACACACCTTTTCTTTACCTTTTCTTTCTTTTTTTTTCTTCTTTTAAAAAAATTAATTGGAATTTTCAATCAGTACCCTTAACTTCTATGGTTTATCCTATAGTTCTACGAAGCCTATAGTTAATAAGCCCCCGGCTTCTATAAAGGCTTCCTAGCCTTTAACACATTTAATATTGTAAATATTTAAGTATGAACATTGTAATAGTAAGAATATTGTGTGTCGTCTATAATGTATTTATGTTGTATTTTTTGGTTAATGGCAAATAAACGAATTGAAATTGAAATTGATCACAACAACCACAAGTCCCAAACCATGTGCTCGCCACATGCAGGTGTATATAAATAACAGCCCCTTAATTCACGGGGGTCTGGACCCTAACATATTATGTCAAACTCATTATCATACATTACCCTACATAAGAACAATTTACAAAGATAAAATTTAAACAATCACTGATAAATTTAAACCACAACACATACACATACAGTTATTATTATAGTATTTCTAAATAAAAGCTATTTCTGTCATAACTATTAATGTTAGGGACATTGCGTATATCATAATAATTATTATTAAATATTTTAATGCTACCTGAAGCTTCAGAACTCTTAGCATATATGTATGCAGTGTATAATATACCGGTAGTACCTTGAATGTCCTGCAAAAATATTTTCATATCCTGGAAGAACTTTTATTAGAACAGAACAGTGTCCCATTCTTCCCACCTTGGGTGTAAAAAAAGATTCAGCATCAGTTGCAGCAGATCTATACTCAAATTAGCAATAATATTGTTATGTGAATTCCCTCCTCTATGCAGATAACTAACTCTCTGAATTGAAACTGAGTTTGATGATCTGCCAAAACTAAGCTTTGAGATACTGATATTTCCTTAAAATAAGACTAACTGTAAAAGAACCCTACAATGATGTAACTTCAACTTACTATTAATACTTTAAAACCTAGCTTATTGGCAATGACCTCATAAATTAATCACTGATCAAGAAAAATGGTATTACCTACCCTGGCTACAATCTCATTTTTGGTCATTTTGCTCCAGTCAGGGCGTCCTTGTGGGTTAAGTGCATCACGCAGCGTAGGGTAATCACCAACACCATTTAAGAGTTGGAAAGCAAACTTGTCTAAAGGCACCTTGAAAACAATAATCACTAATAAATTTGAAATTTGAAACTGATCAAGTTTTGGTTTGGTCCCGGGCTTTGGTACCCAAAAATATGACAAGACTGGTTGGTTGCCAGATGGAATTTCACTGTTGGGTGATACTGCTACTAGCAAAGATTCATAATATTTACATGAAGAAAAAATTAGTGTTATAAAATTGTAATAATTATAAATATTTCAGGTGGTTCATACTGGTTTCTAGCACTTATAATTTTCATGGATCATTGCCATAGTAACCACCCTTTAGCAGTTGATACCAAAATAGTGGTATCAACGAAATGCCTAGACCGGTAATCATTGGTAAACAAGTTATGGTAAATTTTCAATGTAATAGGTTTCCATTACAATGGCCTTAATTTCAGTCTTCAGAGATTACAACTGCAAAACGAGCTCAGTTACCCCCAATTGTTTTACTTTTGAATTGTGATCAGCATGATAAGATGTAAATTTGTGCAACTTTAGTTTAAAACAAAACGTAGGAACGGGTTCAAAGCCACCTTAAATTTTCAATGTATTACATGTAAGTGGCTGTCACTTGATGTGTGATGCGCCACTTCTAGAGATACCCTCTCTTTATCTTTTTTATTGTTATAATAATTGTTATTATTATTATTATTATTATTATTATTATTATTATTATTATTATTATTATTATTATTATTGTTGTTGGTTTTTGAAGTTGTTTTTCTTTCTTCCTTTTCAAATGCTAAGCACTCCAAAGGCTCCCGGCCATTAAAAAATAATAAATAAATATAACTTTTAAAAACAATAAGGAAAAACAACCATGTGAAGAACGCTAGGCAAGTGAATTTTCACACACCAAATGTCTGGTAAATGTTAAGAAATCGCTCGTAACTCTGTGACTTTTGGAGGTACTGATGAGATTTATTTCAGGAAGGCTCAAAGAAATGCATCAAAGCCGTATACAGCAGGTACTTGCCCACTTCACCCAAAAAATATGAATGCATGGGAAGATTGACAACAGTGTGAAGTTTATTCCTACACTTATGGCTGAACTTTTGATTGAAGTGAATATTAATTTCCCATACAAAATTTATAAATCAACACCAGGTCCCTACTGTCATTTGATATTGAGATCGGGCTACCTCTGATGAGACACTGGCATAATTTTCTGGTGAGAGAATGCTGGGATGGAGGGGAGGTGGGGGGACAGGAACCTTATTAAGGGGCTAATACTAATCAGACAATTAGCTCAATTACAGCAGGGGGAAGTTAAAAAAAAGTCTGGGAGGTGTACAATGGGGCCTTTATGGCTGTCTTGTGCTATTCGTTGATGGACTGAAATTAATAGGGTTTGGCCACAAAGTTTGTTTTTGTTTGGGCGGAAGGGGGCGGACCTAGCCCATGAGAACCCACAAGCAGTTTTTACTGATTTTTTCAATAAAAACGAAGTAATAATTTAAAAAATTAAGTCAGTCCAACTTTTTCAAGATGAAATTTGTTTCCACCCTTAATCTTGTCAACCTTAAGTAGCCTGATGCACTTGACAATTCATTCAGTCTACTTTCTGTACTAACACTAGTTAGAATAGCTATTTTTAGCACAAGCCAGCGTACACAGTGTCTTATTGAAAACATTGCAACTCCATCAAATTCTTTTTGGTTACACTGGGCCTAAAAGAATTAAAAATTTTAAAAAAAAGCAATGTTTCAGTTATTATTAGTACCTTCTTAGTGGCTGGGTAGTCTGAATAACCACTTATTAGACCTGAAACATAAAAATAATTAGGAAGAATTCAAAGAAAAAGAACAACAAAAACAGTTTTATAAATATTTTTTGTCTTTCATAATACTATAACACTGACAGAAGTATTATTTGCTTATTAATGTTTTTCAGTTCAAGAGAAATTGTTCATTGTTACCATTTGTAACTTGAATATAGCCAGAAAACATATTTGAAGCGATGAAAACATTAAAATAACGGTTCAGTTTTGTTAACCTACACATGTAGTTACAGAGAAAAGAAACTAGGCTGCCGGTGGCTTAGATGAGAATGGATATGATATAATGCAACTTGAAAAAAAAAAGGCCAATTTTTTCAAGTTTGTCCAGTGCATTTTAGAGAAATCGCTAGAACCTGATTATAGTTTGGTCTTCCTTGGAGAAATCACTTAATATTAATTTCCTCCCGGTGATCTCAGAGAAATTTTGTTTTAGAGAAAAGGTTCTTTGTCAGCCATCAGAGCAGTTTTTGACCACAATACAGAGAAATCGCCATGACAGTGCCCTTTTAAGGTGGCCTCAAATGAAAAAAAAAATTATCAAGACAAAAATTTGGTAGTGCACGCATGCATGCAGCATTTATTGCTATAGATAATATACTGTTCTTGACTTTCTGGGTGGTTGCTAATAAACCAATTGGTTAAACTGTGTATATATATATGTACAAGAGACAATTACATACCATCATATTGAGCAATAATGTTACCCATCTGTGTCCAGAGTGAGCTGCTATTTGATCCACTACTAATCTTACTCCTCATCCATTCTTCCTAATCAAAGTGAGAACCATCAGTAATCATAAGTGGGGCTTAACTGAATTGTAGACAAGCATTTGATTTAATTATGCTAACCTGGCTGTCAAACCACTTTTTGACTTTTCCCACTAAAGCTTCTGATGCTTTGCTGAAGCATGTGTCATAGATGTTCACATAGTTTTGATTAATCCTCCTGTCAAAGAAACCACACAATTCATGTCTTAAGCAAACTACCTGATTAAACTAAAGTTAGATACAAAGTAATATTGATGTCATATGATTTGTGCCCTGTGAAAATATACAACTTTAATAATTTTTGCACCAGCTAAGAGCAAAACCACATTAAATGACATAATTATCTAGTGTATGTATAATATAAATAATTATATATCAAACTCAAGGAAGAGTGTTTCATCCAATTTCCAAACACCAAAAAGTGGGTTGGAAAAATGACGCACACCCAAATGAGCTTTTTAAACAAATTACTTCGGGGTGTTTGCAAATCAGACATAAAACACTTTCAAGTGTTTGATATTATAGCATATATCTCAAACCATTAATAATCCTAGTAGAAGAAATTCAAAGCAAATTTAACGTTCACCAAATGATTGTATGATTATTATGATCACATTTCCAAACCTCCTTCACAATAATTATTACGTTAATAGGGTTTTCCTTTAATTGTTGTGTTTTTGTGAATTAATAATTTAAGAATGAGTTTAAGAACTTTAATCTGACATGTATTAACTCAAATAAATTATCACAACCTGGCATGTTTTTTAGCTTAATTTGGAAAGGCTTCAATTATTCAATTATCGAAATTATGCCAAAGGCTTTTAAAAATAAAGGTGCAAAAGAAAGGTGCAAAAGCAAGATAGGTCTATAAGTTGTACTAAGTGAAAATATGGTTCACCGGCGAGGATTCAAACTCTGGTCTCCTGCAGCATTCAAGGCAGACATGATAACCACTACACTACAAGCAAACCCAGAGTGACGGCAGACGAAATAGCACAGCTTATTCTTATTACATCACTAAGATCACGGGCTTGCTCATTCAACATGGAGACTCTGATTTCACTTAGGATCGACTAGAAGCGATCTAAATATTCCAATAATTAATATATGTAACATGAAACAAAGGTCGACAGCTGTCTTTGTTTCATTTTAAGATTGTGTCTGGTTTATCATCAGAGTTGATAACAAACTTAAGGTATTTTCACCGCATAAAAAGATTTGAGTGCAGAGGTTTGAAGCATATATTACCCCTTGCCCCTTTGTAAGAGTGAAGAAACTATAACCCCTAATCCATTTGCTTTTAAACTTACGCAAGTCAACAGGCAAATAAAATAGCAATGAAGTTATTCTTATAAACAACTATTAATTAGTAAGCATTCTTTAACCATATAACCCTGGACATAAATTTCACTTTTAAGGTCTTTAGGAGAAGTTTTTAATGGGATCAAAGCATTTAAATTGGTTTTAAAAATAATTATAAACAACATTTGTATATCTATAGATAAACAGGTATATGGGGTACGTACGTAATTATATACTAGGTTAAGTTCAAGCATTTTTTATGGCATCTTACTTGGCCGTCAGGGCACCCTCCAAATATCCAGCAGCATACATGATAGTTTGATCACTGTATTTCTTCGGCCCAGCACCTGACACAATATCCAGCTTACCCCATCTGCAAAGTGTGAAGAAAAGTCACATTCCAACTGCTGATTTCTTTTGAATAATATGAATACCAGAGTTTGAAAAAATGAATATTGCTTTGTGATCCTGTTATTTGAAGATTGGAAAACAAAATTAGCTTTCAGGATCTAAAAAATAAAAGCATTATACAAGCTTCTGATTCACAGAATCTTTTTTAAGTATTAAGTGAGAGGTTAATTTATGTCACATGACTTGAGGTGGTGTAAGTGACTCAGTTACGTGAGAAAAAGAATTCCTTTGCTAGATTTCTTTAATAGAATTTTTCAATTGGCTATACTCTAATAATAATATTTATCCATTGCTCAATATGCTAATTAATGCCAAATGTCACAATGACATTTTTCTACTGGTAAATGGCACAAATTTGTCAAGATTTGATGTGCTAAGTGCTCTATCGATTACCTTAAAGAAGAAGTAATGTAGGAGCCCTATGTCAGGCATGACTTGAATTTTTTTTGTTTCTTGCAGGAATGGAATTATGAAGTGAAACAATTAAAAATAATGCCTAATAAATCAGCTGTTAAATTCTCATACCCAGTGGTGTATAAAGAGTCATCGTAAATCCCATAAGCCACACCGTTGTGTTTATCCAGGATTCCAAAATGTAAGTGAAACTGTCTGTCAAAAGACAAAAACAAAACCAAAATATTAACTGAGGTTTCTGTCCGATTATATTAAGCCATTCTTCTGGTTTGTAGATTTTTCATCAGGGAAACAGCAGTATAAAGCATGAAGCCAATGCGTTCAACTTCATTTCACAACAACAACAACTTTATTCTACCCCTACAGAGCACTACAGCTGAAATGACATAAAACATACAATGAAATCGATTTCACTGATGCACACTTTTTGGCACTTTTATTTTCTTGCATCATTTAAAGTTCCGAAAATTGGTGGGAATCTAAATTATTGATTCTTTCTAATAACAGCTCTTTTCTAGACAATTGTTTTATGCCAAGTGATGCATGGAACAAGGCTGGCCATTAAGGTAAATAAAACAAATATGTATTGCTAGAAATTATATTACCCCTTGAAGATATACCTTATTCTCCTTAATTTTCGCAGGTTCTTAAATTCCCAATTTTAAAAAAATTGGCGATTTTAAAGACCTGCGAAAATAACGACCGCAAACTTTGATCTCGCAAAATTTAATGGGCATAGAAAAATCATGTATTTGTGTTTTCAAGGGTCCTAAACAATTTTTAACACAAGGTGTTAGTACAAGGAGCTATCATCCATCAAGATTCACCTCAAGTTCTTCTTCGGCATCTGAGTAATCCCGTACGAAACAGCTAGGTCTAAATTTGTCTGCCTTAGGTCTAGCAAAGGTCTTGTAGACATTATCTAGACCTTTCCAAGACTAACTAAATGTCTTTAGAGTCTACCAAATGTCTTGAAAGACTTTTCGACCTCTGTTACGTCTGTTTGTCTAGAAAATGTCTTGAAGTTTGGTCTAGATTAGACCTTGACTAGATCTTTCTGTGTTGCGATAACATTTTCAGCTGCATTCAAGTTCTCAGGTATCGAGTTTCCTCTGATGTACTACTTAAACTATATCTAAATTTGTCTTGACGTTAGCCTAGTCAAGACATATAAATAAGTGTCGGCGATGTGTGCAGGATCTATAAGGGCCGGGATACATCACCGCTTTTACTTGGTATAAAAAAGCTATATTTACTCCCACTCTTAGACGTGCGATCGCGCGAGTAGAGAACTTAATTATAAAGAGTATTGAAGCTGATCACGCGAGAAAATAATTCCACTATCATGAAAGATAAAGGAAATCGGTAAATCTTAAGAATTATTCCGAAGTATTGTTCAGCTGATTATCAGGAGGAGGTATTCCAAGCAGCAGTTCACTCAAAACGCTACAAAAAACATCAGAAAATGGCGTGTGCTGCTTGAACAAGCAAAAACCCCACATTTAATTCACTTTGATCCGCCCGCCACCGACGGATAATTAACATCACTTGTTTGAGACGATGTCATGTACTCTAAAAGAAAAAAGAGCCGCTTCACAGTTGTGTAATTTTATAATAGGGGAGGAAATATCTTGCGGCGTCAAAAACCTGCAAACACTAACCTCTGCTTGGACTTTGTTGGGTTCCTCACGTTCACAACCAAAATCAAAATATTTCTTCAAAGAGCGGCCTGAAATGATTACTTTGTCATATGACAGATATTAAACAACGCTCTTCTCAACCAGTTTGCTTTTCCTTGGCGCGCGCTAATCACGCAAGCATGTTTTCAAAAACGTTTTGAGTAAAAAGCTCGTCGAGTTTGCGTTATTTTACATGTTTACCCGGTGCCTGGTACTTTAGAAAACTTCATAAAGATGCAAGTTCGAATTTGTCTCGTTAGAAATAAGCAATTTATGGAGGAAAATGTCCGTATTTTGATAAGAATAAAGAATAAATAAATAAGAATAAATAAAGAATCCACGGTGGAATCAAAACCAATTGGGCTCTGCGAAAAAGATGCTTCATTGTTCATTGAATGAATAAAGCTTTTATCAGTGAGCCCTGTAGGTTCAAAGTTTTCCGTTGCAAATGCTGTTGCAAATTTAACAGCATTATCCCCTTTCATGAGAACAGTACTCTCTTCGATGATGGGAAAGACAGATCAGTTTCTTGGTAAGAAATGTCATCATACAGGAATTGTGCCCTATTCTCGGAAGCAATAGCCGTATCGGCACGTGAAGGTTGCTCCATACTCTTCTGAATGGAGTCCACACGACTGCTTGATTCGGTATAATTTCCACTCAAGTCTTTCGTTATTTCAGCTTTTGTTCTTCGTCTTCTCTTCTCTTTTGGCTGCTCTCCAGACATGGTCCTGATTTGTGCTCAACTGCTCCAAACAAGCAACCGGCTGATGAGATCTTAAGGAACTTTTTGTGCTTTTTTTTTTCTATTTGATGCAATTCAATCGATCAGGACAAAGCGACTTTTGTGTTGTGTTACAGTGATTTCAAATCACCAAAGAATTGAAATACGTATGTGTTAGTGATACCAGTAACTCAAAATCCACCAATCAGTATGCAGTAACCGATAGCTAGCCTACAAACGGTAAGGCGGGATTTTCGGTTACTTCGCCGTTGCATTTGAAGGTGTGCTAACATAGCTACTTCGTGAGAGATTATTTTGCCAAATATCGTCAGCTTCTAACATCTAATTCTACCTAAAAATGAGTGCCAGTCTATCTGCCAGTGTTCTGTGGATCGAAGAGGATCAGTATTCAGTTGTGCCAGCAACGGACATCATGGGTACAGATATCAAAGAAGGAGAAGTGGCAACGGTAGCTTGGCGCACCGTAAAGAGTAAGAAAATACATACTTCGTGGTTCCAGGCCAAGATTCTTAAGTACTCTGGTAAGTTTTGTATTATATCTTAGTATCGTTCACATATAGTCAGACTCGGAAAACCGAATACCTTGATATCTATGGGAAAATGTAATTGAAAATGTAGTTAGGCGGGAAAATTACCTGAGTTTCAAACTTTATTAAAAAGCTTCTTCTTATGGTCCTTACAGCTGATATTCTGATATTTGGAACATTTATTATATAAAACACTAATATTTTAAACGCTTGCTACATTTTTATTTGAAATACAAACCGATATTATTAATCTTGTATATATTTATAAAGCGCGACCTCAGTGAAGCCATGCTGGCATAATTTATGCAACTCTTTCGTGACTGGATATCTGAAAATACCATGTGTCACTCTGATCGATATGTCGCGTGCGCGTGGGTTCCGTAAGGCGTCAGGACAAACTTCAAAATCACGCATATCAAAAAAAGCCGCTCATAATTTAAAGAATAGCTATATATAAAGCCAACTCTCTCGAAGCCGACAACTGGGAGGGACAGAATTCATGTGAATTTTCAGGGACCAAAATGGTAGATTAGCTTCCACGCTTTTCACGTAATATAAAAATAGCCGGGATAAAGCACTGATTCATGTGTTTGCCTCAATCTGTCAGATGTGTATGTCGGAAACTGTGGTCATGATTTGTTATTTTGAGTGACGTGATATCAATTACCACCAGTGAGTCCAGTGAGCAATAATTTGTGACTTCAAGTGAACACGACACTTTGCATTGGCGTAATTATTCTCATTTAATTTTAATTTTTTGTTACACCAGGCAACGTTTCGTGCAACCTGTCTCGCAACTTTGTTGCTCCGTTGCGAGACGAGTTGCACGAGACGTTGCCTGGTGTAAACACCCCCAGACAACGCATAAAAATATTCCTGTAGCGTTGCCGCAATCGTTGCGAGAAGTAGAACCGGATTCTACTTTTTGCGACAATTGCAGCAACAAAATAGTTGCGAGACATGTCCGTTGCAGGGTATGTTAAACAGGGCAATTTTTCGTGCAACTTGTGTCACAACAAAATTGCGAGACAAGTTGCATGAAACGTTGTCTGGTGTAACAGCGCCTTTACAGTCATGTTTGTGCGTGGCCATGTAAAAATTAACGACTATAGAAAGTCCAGCCATCATAGATTTGTTAAGTTTTTTTTCCTAATATTCACATTATTTCTTTTCCAGGATATCTACTAGCCTGTGCTTCAAGTCTAAGCATTCGTCCATTGGAACCAGGAAAGCTACATAAAATGTTTACCAATAAGTGTACCACTGCAAATGCTAAGAAAAGAAAGCAACTTATTGCTATTCAATAAATGGAAACATGACGACAAGATAGGCTTTATCACGGTTTTCGACGCCATTTTGACGAGTAGGCAAACAGGCTTGAAATAACAGTGTTTGTATGGAAATCCGCGATGTCAAATAATTTTCATAAAACATCGCTTCTGAAAAATTCATGAATTGGAAACTTTTGGCATTAGGAAAATGGTTTTAAGAAAAAAATTGGAGGGATGTAGCAGTGTCAGAAAGCGTCCAGTTGTGTTTTGAACTTTCCATACATTTCCCTGTATTTTTTTCCCGCGAACTATTTTTAGTAGCAGTTCACGGCTGGTTCGCTATACAGACAAATGTATGGAAAATTCAAAACACGACTGGACGCTTTCTGGCACAGCTACATCCCTCCATTTTTTTTTTCTTAAAATCCTTTTCCTAGTGCCAAAAGTTTCCAATTCATGAATTTTTCAGAAGCGATGTTTTATCAAAATTATTCAACATCGGATTTCCATACAAACACTGCCGGTTATTTCAAGCCTGTTTGCCTACTCATCAAAATGGCGTCGAAAACCGTGATAAGGTCTATTGCTCTTTTCTTAGCACTGAAGTGGTGCAAGTAGACTAAAAGCTACTAAATGCCCGGCAGTCAGAAATGAAAGTTCGACTGAAAGTCTCAGAAACGGCGACGTTTTCTGGAGTCAGTATGGTTCGAAAAGGAACAAATGTTTGTTTTCTAGTCGACGAAATATCCGAGCTTGAGCACACCAAATTCTGTGAAAATTTTCTGACCGACAGGCAAATTCAGTCTTACTACCATACTGACTCGAAATTTTCGCGAAAAAAAGGGTCACTATCCAAAAAAAATTAAAAAAATACAGTTTCGTTCATTTAATAGTTGCTGTTGCACGCCGCACAACGGTGTTGCCTATCATAAAAACATGATTTTCTAACTGCATTTAAAGCAGTTCAAATGGTAGGTCATGTTGATTTTATCGTTTAATTAACTATAAAACAAGTCAAAGATCATTTTGGGTCGATGAGACACAAGTAGGCTTATCAGTTTGTTCTCTAGGCCGTCATTCGATCTCGCCGAAGAATGTCAAAGAACCGTAATTAAATTGTCGCTATGTAAGCTTATGTACACGCAAGGTATCAAAACGCGGCAAGCTCATGTTGATGCTTTTTTATTTCACGGGAAAATCGCTTGTGGAAGGAGCGTCATTTTGGAGAGCTCTGCTTCCAGGGTTGCAAACCCGGTTTAACCCACATATATTTGCCAAGAAAAAGTTGGATCAGCAAGCCGCAGCACGTAAGTGAATTATGCAATTAAATATTATAACAAAGTTTACAGTATTTACAAGTTTTCGTAGACTTGCACGTGTGCAGCACGACTCTTCGGTAAGATGTCTGAAATCTTAGAAAGAAGCGATACTTGTACAGTAATTTAATAGCTCTTTAGTTGATCCTCTAATGAAGAAGCATGATATTTGTATACCTATTTATTAAAGCTTGTTGGTAATAGAAGCGATATTTGTACGAAAGCTCTTTAATTACTAAATTAGTCCTCTTAATTGTGAAGAAACAATATTAATTCTATTTTGCAAATATAACTGTTACTGAATGTGCAGTTCATATTATTTCGAATAAAAAGGTTTAATCCTAAGTATTATTTGTTGTTTTTTTCCTGTCAACCAATTAAAGGCTGCAACACCAGCTAGTATTTTTACAGCTTCGCAGAAGCGACCTGAGCCGGCCGCGTGCGAAGCTGCTGGGATCACGTACCATAAAACAAGCCGGAAATTATTGTCAGTCATCACGTTCCTTTGACCACGTGTTGATTGAAACGTCTTGTGGTTGCCTTTCTTTCTAGACAATTTTAGACATTCCAAGACCTTTCTTCTGGGAAAACCTCTTTCGAAACAATTGTCTTGAGAATGTCTAGTTTCGAGCTAAGAATGTCTAGCTGTCAAAATGTCTAGAAATGTCTCGCATTTTAGCTCAGAATATAGATCTTTCCAAGACTTTTCTTTGAAAAAAGCCGCCAGACCTAAACTAGACTTTTCAAAGACTTTATTCTAGATCTAGTCAAGACATTTTTTAGATCTATGCGTTTCGTGCGGGAATTATCTTTGCACAGTTCCTCAATTACATCCTTTGTACAGTTGTCAAATTGAACATCCTTTAGACTTTTAGAGGAATACAACTGCCGCTACGGAACAGCATATTGGTTTTGTTTCGCTTGTTAATTAACGTACAATCTTTGTAAAGTCACTTAATCGTCAATTTCGCAAAATTAAATTCCCCGCAAACACAATTTTTCTCCGCGATCGCTGAATTAAATGCTCGCGAAATGTGCCGAGAAAATTTTCACGAAATTTAAGTCCCGCGAAAATAAAGAAGAATAAGGTATAATTCTTCAGATGTAACAAAGTTTGAAATGACATTTTTTCATGGCACAGTTCAATTTCACCATCAGCAAACATCAATTATAATAATAATAATAATAATAATAATAATAATAATAATAATAATAATAATAATAACAATACAGAAATGATGCTTAAGCAATGAAGATGGTGAGCAATTTTGAAGAAAGAGCAGAAGAGTTAGGTCATCAGTCCCTGCTGTAAGATGCAGCAAAGTGCGCGGAGAAGTTTCGTATTCAGTTGAAGTTGAAAGACCCAGAGCTGGCTTGTTTATCAGCCGAGAGCGGGGATGTCAAACCCGCGAAGATGCTAACAGTGGAGTTGAGGGCAGGTCTTGAGAGTAAGTTGCAGAAGAAGATACATAGACAGAAGTGGTAGGGGAAGTTTTTGTCTGCGAGGGAAGACGATGAAGACCCCAATTTTGAAGGATGTTTCTGGTGGCTAAGCTGATGGCAAAACTGCTCGACACATACAGTGGCCGGTTTGTTCGAGCTTTACAAGCAACTCCTGCCAACAAGGCTGTATGCTTCTCAGAAGATGGGTAAGGATCCGACGGGTGCAGTGACATGTAGGCTGTATGCTTCTCAGAAGATGGGTAAGGATTTGACGGGTGCAGTGACATGTAGGCTACAGCTGTAACTGATAAAGCTGTACTGCCCTGGCCCAAAATAAGTACCTTGCCCAACGTAATGCAGCCTTGAAGACCTTACTCTTTGAGATCGTGCATGATCTAGGGCTCATCGAGTCAGTGCCACCTTGAGGGGGGTGGAGGAGGGAATTGATTTGGGTAAGAACCCATATGGCCATGGGCTCCTGATTTGGGTCACTGGTTGGTGAAGACCTCCACTAACAATGGTGAAGAAGGATGGTTTCATGATTGGGAAGGGAGATGGTGTTTTAGATTTCAAGGCTCCAAAGATTGGCATCTTTCCTAAAGTATTGAATGAAATCTTTGCAATGGTATTCATTTTACCAGCTAAACCTCCACGCTCCACCACCACAACTCCCCCCCCCCCCCCCCCACCAAAAAAAAAATTGATCCAACAAAATTTATCACCTACAATATAGGCAGATGTTTATGCAAGGTAGTAAGATTGAGTGAACACTGTAAACATGTCTGCATGGGTTAAGATAACACCACCACACTGGCAGTTTTCAAGAAATAGCTCAAGCCATACTTACTTTCCCCAGCAATTCAATCCTAATCCCGATTTGCATTTCCTAGTATATATATGACAACATAATGTTACTACCAGCACTATAGCTGGTAGTGTATGTCATCATTATTATTATTATTACTTTTATTACTGTTATTGTATGATCATTTTTTAATCAATTCTGTTTAACATATTGTAATTAGCATTTCCATACCATTAATTTATTACTTTTAATTATACCATTAATTAATTACTTATAGTTTTAAAATTAGAGTTTGTAATGCACATGCTAGCATCTTCCTATGGAAAAATTATTATCATTATTATTATTATAAGCAGTTGATAAATGGATGGATGCTAAAATAGAACCACATAGGGTGCGCAGCATAACCTATGCAATCTGAAGGAACTATAAAAAGAAAACTGCTGAGTTAAATTAGCGATAAAATATAGAAACCTTATAGACAATCTAAAGCCCTCTAATACTAAAACTATATTGAGCACCTATGCTATTCCCTCGATCAGGAAAAGTCAAGTGACGGTAGCTTTGAAAGTTCTCAATATGTTGAGAGAACTCAAGATGGTAGCCTTCTGCATCCTTCTCAATGCGTCATAGCCCCTGCTGCCAAAGAGCTTCCTCATTGTCAGGTGTACATCCCTTGACCATCCCCCCAGCACGTCAATAATGATGTTCCATTGTTCAACATAATAGCCAGGGTACCCCTTCTTCAGCTCGAATGGCAGTGACCCGTACTTGACCATCTTCTCCTCAGACTTCTTCTCCCGATGCTCCATCCATGGACAGGACATCTCCACAGCCCACACCTTCTTATTCGTGTGGTCCACAAATCGAGCGCTCACTCTGTTAGCCTTGACGAATGGTGTGTTCCGCATAAACTGGAACATCCCAAAATGCTTATGCCTCAGATGACTCATAGACAGGTTTGGGCACTGAACACGAGTACCAGGGAGGGACTGAATTATTATTATTATTATTATTATTATTATTATTATTATTATTATTATTATTATTATTATTATTATTGTTATTATTTTTATTATTATTATTATTGTTATTGTTATTGTTATTGTTATTGTTATTGTTATTGTTATTATTTTAATAGTAAAGTTCAATATTTAACTTTTTAACCCCTAATATCAAAGAACAAATTCTTGTTGTTATCAAATTATCTTGTCCCCATACTTTCTTATAAAAGTACTGGGAACAAGTTGTTAAAATATCAAGAAAATTCATCTTGGGTATCATATCATCACCTCAGGGGCTGAATAAGCATTGATATTGCAAGGAGAAAATTGATGCTGATCACTGTTAGGGCGGGTTAACTCAGAAAGTGAAGTAAGCCGTTGTGTATCGCATGACTTTGGTCACTTTGTCGAGGCGGATGGGGCACGCAGTAAAGATCATAACCAGTCTCAGAAAAAAAAGAGGATTTTTCTTAGTGTATTAACTTCTATGTGCTTCCTCAAAAATGAAAAGTAAGTTTCTGCAATAAAAAACACAGAACATAAAAAATATTGTGACATCGTGAGTTCGTTTTGGTTTTGCAAGCTGGACGTCTCGTAACTCAGGGGCACCCAACAATTATCTGTTCGGAAAACCCTTAATCCCCTACAATTTTCTAAAGGGAATTTTCACCACGAACTTTCGTGATATGGGAAATTTAAGGCCTAGTGTTTTCGGGTTGATAAAAATGTTGATTCGGTACTAGATTTTCGGAAAGGATATAAGACCTGAGGTTTTCGGGAAATGGACAAAAATCCCCTACTAATTTCGAAAAGACTCAAGTTCCCCAAGAATGAACGAACAGATAAAAAAATTATAGCGCTGCCTAAAATGAACCTATAGAGCTTTAAAGCCACGCCAGATCGCCTAACATAACGTTTCAAAGGATCTGAGAGAAAATTGTCGTTGGGTGCCACTGGTGACTGTCACCCTTGCAACTACCTATTACAGTAGAGCAAGAGAACTTACCCTCCAGTATAATATACAGTGCCATTCATTGAGTAGTCGGCTTGGCTGAAAGAAATCCTCTCAATACATAGCAAAAAACAAAAAGTATAAAGGGAAATGGCCGCCATCTTCACGATCGATCGACCCTTCAGCTTCACTCCTTCACTACGGGTCTTCACAATCTGCGAGCCAGCGAGCCATCATGTGAGCCATGCGAGACAGATGTTAGTTCACAGTCCATTTTCCTTTCTTTTCTCGCTTTTGGCGAGTGTATACAATATGCGAGTCAGCGAGGCATGTGAGGCAGACGTGCGAGGCATGCGAGGCAGAACAACCCCCAACATAAATGCTAACGGTTAAGCTAACCTGGGAGCTATTTAAGCTAACCTGAGTGCTGTTTAGGCTAACCGGAGTGCTTATTAGGCTAAACGGAGTGTTTTTTAGGCTAACCTGAGTGCCTCGCACGTCTGCCTCGAAAACCCGTATGCCTCGCTGGCTCGCTGGCTGTCAAGACCCGCTCTTTTAAGTGCGGGACTGGTCTCTGGGACCCTGGATTTTTAGACTATGCCGCAATTCTGCATCATCGGAGCCAGAGAGACATAAATCAGAATCCAGATCCGGATTAACTGTAGCAATTGAAATCTTAGGGTAACTTTTAAAAATTTCACTGGGCTCCTAACTGATGTTATAATTTTCAAGAGCTGTAAGGGACCGATCGTTTATTACGTCCTAGGGGGGCGGTGGTTTTTGAGGGGGGGGGGGTAATTTTTTTAAAAGCTCCTTTTGGGGGGGTAATTTTTCACATTGTTCGAAAAGTGAGGGGGGTAAAATTTTAAGACATACAAAAAGTACCAACTAAATGTATTTAGCAATAATTACTATTCTTCTCATCAATCATAGAGTTGGTAAAATCGACTAGAAACTTCTCCATATCGCTACTATTCTTCAGAGCGACAAAGATCTTGCACGTAATAGGTTGAGTAATGACATAGACAGGCAAACTGTGTATTCCATCAAGCAGTTTGTCTCTGAAGGCTTGTTTATCTGGGCAAAAAAATTGACTTAAAGACGAATAGAGATGGTAGGCTTCTTCAAAATCTATATATCCACATCCATAGATCAAATGCTCCTGTACTGCTCTCAAACCCCGTGCTGCTTTGACCTTCTGTGTACCTTCTTTTGACGACTGAAGAATAGACTCCAGCAATAACAATAACATTGAAGAGACGATCTAAGGTACGTGAATTACCTTATATTACTTAATTACGTAAGTACCTTAAGTAAGTTCAATGTACTTAGAAGTTAATTAATTACCTTAATTACCTTACGCCTGTAATTTATTTCGCCTAACTTCTGATTGTTTCTGTTGCCAGTTCAGATTCAGAGAGCTAGCGATTTCCTCATGTAACCAAGCGTTGTACCCAGTAACTTCTCAACAATTCAGCCACCCGGCCAACTATGGGGGGGGGGGGGGGAGGGTAAAATTTTCAAACTGTCATTGCAGCGGGGAGTAAAACTTTTGTTTGAAAGATTTTATTTTTTATATATATATATATATATTTTTTTTTTTTTTTGGGGGGGGGGGGGGTAAAAATTTTCATACCCCCGATTTTTTACAAAACCACCGCCCCCCCCCCCCCCCCCCCCCCCCCAGGAAGTAATAAACGATCGGTCCCTAAAAACTGTTTCCCAACTGAAGTGACTTTAACCTTCGTTGAAATTTTTATGTCGACGAAGTTTCATTATTTGTATTCCGGCCGTTCCAGATTCCGGATTCCTAATTCAACCCTAAATTGCCATCGCTAAGGGCTTTGCCAAGAGTTTCAAAAATGTTTTGTACAGTCGAACCTGTATATAACGGCCACCCTCGGGACTTGAGTAACTGGCCGCTTAATACAGGTGGCCGCTTAATACAGGATCATTAAAAAATACTCACTGGGCGTGGTCTAATGTCAATTTTAATGGCGTATCATACAAAAACACTTCATGCAAGAAAACAATAGGACAATCAACACTCTTTCAAGTGATCAATACTTTAAAGTTCAGTGCCAACTTGTAACTTAACGGTATAATATACGTAAGGCTGCATTCATTATGTATGCTACAGGGGGGGGGCAGAGGATTTTTTTTTCAGCGGCTCGGTTTTTTATATCCCCCCCAAGGTCCATACAAATTTTCAGAACCCCCCCAAGCAATCAGCCGAAAAATGAATACCCCCCCTCCCCCCTCACAAGAAATATCAAAATAAATATCTGTATAATAGTAAGAGACATGTTTAATAAGAACATCGAGAGAGCTTTGACTGTTTATGTCATACCTATGCCAGCCAGTTTAAGTAGCGCGAATTAAGTATAGATAGCCTGCCAGCTCGTGTACGAGTACTACCAGGTACTATATATAGTCTCTCAGAATAATAGAGGTACCCTTGTTGCTTACAATCCTTGAAAGAAGCTGCTGTACTTATCTTTTCTTTTCTCACTTTTTAAAACCATTACAAAAGCTAGACAGAATCTTACAAAAAATAAGCATCCCCCCAGGAGATATTTAAACAATTTTCATATCCCCCCTTTTTTTGCTCTAAAAATTTGAGATCCCCCCTAAAATCCTCTGCCCCCCCTTCCCCCCCCCCCCCCCCCCTTCCTGTAGGATACATAATGAATGCAGCCTAACATTAAATTGTCCTCTACTCTCCTACGGTATGCGGTGCTCTATTTCTATGACTGGTATGAACAATCTCGAATGATGAGCCAGCACAAGGATTTCCTATTAATATTTTTAATTCTGAAACCAAAATACATGAACCAAGATTTGAGACGATTTCTGGCAACATTCCGATCATATTTGAGGCGTTACAAAAATTGCTCAAGAGTCAGAAAACGTGAAATTACAACAACAAGGGAAGAAACTACATTTAAATGAAGGAAAATACAAATTGAAATGATGTCTTAGTACCTGAAGGGTAGATCCTTGTGCGGCAAATAAAAAACACAAGACGAAATAAATGGTCTACACTGTCCGTGTACGTGTATATGCTGACCGCGTGTCGAACTCAAAATAATGGACAATGAACAAAAGGTTACTTAGTGTCAAATGAAATGTGATCTAAAACACGTGTCCTTGATCGGAAGTGCCTTCGTATTTGTGGCAATAATCAGTTAATAATCAATGTTCAAATCAAATTAACAAAATAAAGTCCAACGTCATTTATAACAAATCCTCCGGGGGGACGAACTGAGGAACGGGAGGGGTCACTCGGCTTCCATGATGATGCAGCATTTTTGCACAGACCGTTTGTATTCGCCATCCTTAGTCTTGACCAGGACGTTTCGGACAACACCATCCACACCAGGGTAGACTTCCTTGACCAGGGCGAGTTGCCATTTTCCCCGCGAGGACGTGAAATCAACAAGTAGCACAACATCTCCAACCGTGAGTTGACGTCCCTTCGTTTGCCATTTTGACCTGCGCATAAGTGTTGGGACATATTCCCGAAGAAAGCGTCTCCAAAACTGCTGGGCGAGATTCTGGACGAACGCGAAACGCTTCCTGGGATTCGTTGACTCTTCGAACGGCCCCTGAGGAACACAAGGTGAGGCGCGACCAAGGAGCAGGTGATTTGGCGTCAGCGGCTGGGGATCGTTTGGATCACTTGACAAATAACCAAGTGGCCTGCTGTTAATAAGTGACTCCACTTCTGCAAACACTGTCGACATCTCGTTCCAAGAGAGGACTTGACTTCCAATTGCGACACGCAAGGATCGCTTTGTTTGTTTGATGAGACTTTCGTAGATTCCTCCTTGGTGGGGGCTGTGTGGAGTAGTGAATTTCCACTGAATCTTGTGGAGAACAGCAAAGTCGCTGATGGCCTTCCTTTCTTCTACAAACAACTTCCTTAGCTCTCTTTCGGCTCCGACAAAAGACTTGCCGTTATCAGATATGAACGTACTGGGCCACCCATGATGTGAGGCAAAACGGCGAAGTGCTTGAAGAAAGGATTGGGTAGACAAATCTTGAACAATCTCTAGGTGAACTGCTCTCACTGTTGCACACGTAAAAAGAGCGCCCCAAGCTTTGATCGACTTATTTCTTCCGTATTTCAATTTGAAAGGACCAAAGAGATCAACTCCTGTCACCACGAAGGGCGGTGAGAACGGCTTCATTCTCTCGGGTGGTAAGTCGGCCATTAACGTCATGTGGGGCGGTTGACGCAGTTTACGACAGGTGGTACAGTCTCGGACAAGTTTCTTTGCCAATCTTCTTCCACGAACAATCCAGTATCGTCGGCGGCTTTCACTTAAGGTTCTTTCACTTCCGGCATGGAAAACCATTTTGTGCGCGTTTCTCATTATTAAGGTCGAGATGTGGTGACTGGATGGCAAAAGGACAGGATGGACTTCATCATAAGAAAGGTTTGACCTTCGTAGACGCCCACCGACTCTGATGATGCCATCTTGAAGAAATGGTGCTAAGTCGACGAAATCAGTCTCCCAGCTCGTCAGGCTGCTTTGAGCTTCCTTGATCCAATACGTTTCTGCAGACTCGATTTCTGCTGGCTGGAGTGGTCCACTCCTACGGTTGCTGGGGTTTCTGGAAGCACCTCTTACATTGTAAATGAAGCGCAAAATGTAGGCAGTAACTCTTGTAAGTCGTGTCCAACTAGAGTAATTAGTTGAATCAACAATTGTTGGGACCTTGGAGACAAGACCAAGAAACCGGGATGCCTTTCTTTCGGGATCTCCAACTACAGGCGGATTGGGATCTTTCGGCCAGTCTTCAGGTGGTTTCTTGAGAAAGTCGGGTCCTGTCTCCCAGCGACCATGGATATCTTCCACTGCAATTCCCCGACTTAGGTCGTCGGCTGGGTTAAGGTCTGTTGGAACGAACCGCCAGAAACGTGGTTCCCAGGTAGACTGGATCTCGGTGACACGGACTCCAACAAAGGCCTTTAAGGTTGATGACTCGGAATGCAACCAATGTAGAACGATCTTTGAGTCTGACCACAAAGTCATGGAAGAAGGTTTGATCTTGAACTCGTCATAAATTGTTTTGGCAAGTCTTGAAGCAATGAGCGCTGCCATCAGCTCCAGTCGAGGAATAGTAGGCTGCTTGATAGGCGCGACCCTTGCCTTTGCAGATATCAGGCGAATGTCAGGACCTTCAGTTGTCGGCCATAACAGGTAGGCTACTGCTCCATAGGCATGTCCGCTTGCGTCGGCAAACACGTGTAGCTGAGACATACCTGACACATTTTCAGGCTGTAGACATCTAGGAAACGTGACGCCTTTCAGACACTGGATTTCTTTGAAGAGCTCTTGCCACAGCACGCTCATGTCGTCGGGGAGTGGATCATCCCAGTCGTACTCCTTCGATTTCCAAATGTTTTGTAGTGCAATCTTGGCTTTGATGGTGACTGCGGATGCAAGGCCCAGGGGGTCATAGAGCCTGCAGATGTTTGACAGGATAGATCGTTTCGTATATTTCCGAATCTCTGTTTCTTTCACTGCGAAGCTAAGGACATCGGCTTGTGGATCCCATCCCACGCCTAACGTTTTGACTCCTTTCTCTCCATCTAGATTGACAGGACTGTCCGAGTTACTCTTTACGTTGGGAATTTCCCGACGGGATTCCATCACAGACTTATGGGTTAGTTCCTTGAGTACATCTTTCGAAGAAGACAGCCACTCTTTTATCTTGAAACTTCCGGTGTCGAGTACCCTGTCTAGTTCCCTGATTGTGTCAACTGCTTTCTTTGGTGTTGGACAAGAATGAATTAAATCATCCATATATCTGTCTCTACTGAGGACGGTAGCAGCATTTGGGTTGTTTTCCTGGTTTTCCGTTGCCATTTTGAGCATTACAAAACTTGCCATGTCCGGTGAAGGTTTGTCACCAAAGGTAACCCTCTGTAAGGCGTACGTTGTAGGTTTCTTTGACTGATCCAAATTTCTCCACAGATACCGATGAACATGCGTGTCACCTTCAGGTAGGCGAATTTGCAAGTACATTTTCGATATATCTCCGATGAAACCCACTGGCTCTTCACGAAAGCGAAGAAGAACTCCGAGCAAATTTCCAATGAGGCAGGGACCCTTGTGTAGGAACGAGTTCAAGGAAACACCTTTATATTGGCATGCTGGATCAAACACCACTCTCAAGGGGGTACTCTTCTTTTCTGGGCGGTAGACTCCGTGGTGAGGCAGGTAGTATACTGTCTTATCGTTAGCATTAACTTCATCTTCGGTTAAAGGGCGAGCCCAGCCATTTTTCTCGTACTCCATGATCGCCTCGTCATACATTCTTGCCTTTGCTTCATCCTTTAAGAGATTTCTTTCCAGGGAAAGTAGCCTCATTTCTGCAAGCGGGTAGTTGTTGGGTAAGAGGGATTTGTCTTTCTTCCAGGGAAGACCAATCGTGTAACGGCCGTCTTCTAGTTTGCAAGAGCTTTCCATCAACTCAATTGCTTCCTTGTCCTGACGAGAGATGGCCACCTTTGGACAAGGACAGTCTCTTGCTTGAACTCCAAGGGTTTCAAACTCATAAAATTTCTCAAGATTTAGAGGCTGGACAAAGTTGATGGCACAGACACTGCTGGAATTCCTCTGGTTGTCAGACCCTATTACCAGCCATCCTAACTTGGTTTTCTTTGCTACCGGCTCGAAGGGTAATCCTTGACGTGTCTCGTCCTCGGCATGTAAGTGGGTGTATTGGACTCCTAAGATAAGGTCAACAGGACCGGCCTTGTGAGGAAAGTTAAGGTCGCTCAGATAAGAAAAGGAACGTAGCCATTGACGATCCAGGGGCGGAATACTCAAAATTGTTTTCTTGATTTCATGAGCTTCTATAGTGAATTCTTCACTGGACTCTAAGGGAGAGATCCAGAACTTAACTCTTCTGCTTTGTGACTGCTCTATTCTTTCGCCTCCGACCACGGCCAAGTCTATCCGTTCTCGCTTTCCTTGTAACCCAAGGGCTCTGGCGAAGTCTTGTCTGATCACCGTTGTGGCTGCTCCGCTGTCAATAAGGACGTTTCCTTCTCTGTATCGGCCGTTTGCTGCTCTAAAGCGAACTCTCACTATAGGCAAGACACCGTTTTTATCCAAAACTGAAGCTACCCCACTGGCAGTAGAAGGGTCGGTGTGGAGCAGGGGATGGTGGTAGTGATGGCAACCGTTACGCCCACATAATTTCTTCGTCCGACATTCTCTGATCATGTGTCCATGAGAAGCACATTTTTGCCTTTGTCACTAACTCAAAACGCTCGCTGACTGTTGAATCCGTCAGAGTAGGACATTCCGGTGCTGCGTGCGAACCCTTGCAAATGTGGCACTTCAGCGGTCTGGATCTTTGAGTAGAGTGCACTCCACGTCCTCCTTTGGTTTGTCCTCCTCCTCGGGAGCCTCCACTGGACTCGCTCCTCTGGCTCCTCATCTCATCTTGGATATCACCGAAATCTGGGTCGAACTCTGCCCTGACGCGCTTTCTTACAAATGTGCCGATATGGTGCAAGCTCGGAACTTCGCCTTTCTCTCTTAAGTCTGCCACTACACCCTTCCACTTCTCAACTAGATTTTCTGGTAAGCGCATGATCATTCTTCTTAAGTTCTCATTGGCGTTGATGTCTGCGTAATAATCGAGGCGATGCATAATGGCCAAACAGTTCGTAATGTCTAGAGAAAATTCCCGCAGAGCTTGCCTGTTGCTTCTTGTTATTTTCACTCCCTTGGTAAGCTTGTTGACTACCGCTCTGGCAATGACACTGGGCTGACCAAACTGTTCCTTCAAGGACTTTAGGGCTGTTGCATACATGGTGCCCTTTGAACCGAGACCCGCCAGTGCTCGTTCAGCTTCGCCCTTGATGCGCATGCGCAACTGGATCATTCGGGCATCGTCAGTAAGATGCGTCTTGTCGTGAATGTGGATCTTGAAGTGGTCCACGAAATCTGTGTACGATAGGGGATCTCCATCGAAGTCCGGGATCGTGATTGACGGGATGTCTTTGTTAGCTTCCAGCTTCAAAAGAGCCTCCGCGATGGTGAGGTTAGTAGTTACGGCGGCTGGTAATACGGTCTCTTGAAACTCCACCAGATCGTCTATCCACGCATCGAACGAAACACTCTTGCCTGGATTCTTGGCTGGTGTTGTGATTGGACTGCGAACTTGCGAGGTCAAGTCGTTACCTCCCGACTTTGTCACTTTACTTGCGTGACCATTTGTGTTTTCCTCTTGTACATGTACCTCAACACCATTACCAGTAGGAGCTAAGTTATCGCTGACATTGTTTTCGTGATCAGAGCCTCCGGCTACGCTATCGCCTGCTTTAGCTTGATGATCCGAGCCTCCCGTTAAACCATTAGTGGCTTGATCCTGATGGTTGGAACCTTCAACCAAATTGTCGCTTGCGTTACCTTGATTCTTTGAACTTCCGGTTAAATTGTCGGCCTCGTTACTCTGATGACCCTTGGCCGTTAAATCGATAACAGGATTTTCTTGAGTCGCCTTAGTCTTGGAAGCAAGGGCATTTTCAACTTCTTCCTCGATCGAAAATACGTCGTCGGTTAATTCGTGCTCCCATTGATCCAAACCATCGAACTCCTCTTCGTCCATGAACTCGTATAGCTGCCCATGTAGATTTCGCGCGGGTTCGAAATCGTCCCGAAGCTGTTTCACCTCCTTCTCCAAACGTCGTTTGTCTTCAGCTGGCTTGCCTTTTGAAATTATCTCACGGATGCGCTTGATCGATAGCGTAATTCGTCGACGGGCCGACTTTCTTTTGGACTTGATAGCATTTTGTGGCTGAATTTCTTCACCGCCTGCCGATCCTGGAATGTCGGAATTGTGCTTGTCTGTCATGTCCAAGCCGTCAGTGGACTATCCCAGATTAATCATACCAAGGAAAACGTTTCCACTGTCCTTCAGAAGTTTTGGTATGAACAATCTCGAATGATGAGCCAGCACAAGGATTTCCTATTAATATTTTTAATTCTGAAACCAAAATACATGAACCAAGATTTGAGACGATTTCTGGCAACATTCCGATCATATTTGAGGCGTTACAAAAATTGCTCAAGAGTCAGAAAACGTGAAATTACAACAACAAGGGAAGAAACTACATTTAAATGAAGGAAAATACAAATTGAAATGATGTCTTAGTACCTGAAGGGTAGATCCTTGTGCGGCAAATAAAAAACACAAGACGAAATAAATGGTCTACACTGTCCGTGTACGTGTATATGCTGACCGCGTGTCGAACTCAAAATAATGGCCAATGAACAAAAGGTTACTTAGTGTCAAATGAAATGTGATCTAAAACACGTGTCCTTGATCGGAAGTGCCTTCGTATTTGTGGCAATAATCAGTTAATAATCAATGTTCAAATCAAATTAACAAAATAAAGTCCAACGTCATTTATAACAATGACTTACAGTTCACAACAAAATATCTCATTCCGTCATTTCATAGTTGTTACGCTCAATGTTCAATGTCACATGGCTGAAGAACAAGTTAATTAAAGAGGAATTTCTTGCTAAAGAGTGAAGCATATTCAAAACAAACTTTTTTTTAGAGTTCGTAATATGGTATTGTACTTCAGCACATTGCGGACATCTGGAAAGCGTTAACTATATTGAACGGCCGAGTATCAGTTTACAGTAGCTTTGTTATTCTGGATCGCATTTTAAACACAATAAAATACCGCATAAAATAACATATGGCTTAGTTTCCATTCAAGGGTGGCCGCTTAATACAGGTAAAAATGACAAAGAAAGACAAACATAGGACTGCTACAGGGTGGCCGCGGCCGCTTAATAGAGGTGGCCGCCTAATACAGGTAACAAATACAGCGTTTGTATGAGCAAACAATCGGGACTTTGAAAACTGGCCGCTTAATAGAGGGTGGCCGCTTAATACAGGGCCGTTATATACAGGTTCGACTGTACTAAATAAAGGCAATGGAATCGAAAAATAAGGTAGCGTACTAAATGTGCTGCCGTTTTCCACCATATTTATTTCCCGAAGGCGAAGCCTACAAAATGGCCCGAAAACGAACGGAAGATTCTCATTTGGGGTCGACTGACGTCACGTCAGTTGGCGGAGGAGCCTGGCCTTGTGTCTGACGCAGCAATCTTGAGTGCAGCATTTTAGAGCACAAACTCTTTTGATGTACCTCCCCCAGCTCATTGCATCACCAAAACTTACATATATTTGTAAATTTTTGCAACCAAATGTTTCAGTAGGTCTTTCTTAGTGAGATTGACATCTTACCTTGCCAAGGTCATCAGCAAGATTCCTTTTAAGAAATACTCCTATTCAAATGATTATACTGCTTAAACAGATGTTGTGGATGAGAGGTCATGAGAGGGGTCAAACATTGTAGGTTAAGGGACAGGATACTTAGAGGAAGCAAGAAAACAAAACTCAGAAACTGAAAGTGACATTTTCTACGTTTAGGTTTCAGGAACTAGCGGATTGCTAATGCTAATGCATCAGTCAATTCCAGCTATGCCCATCCCCTCCCGGGCAATAGTGGGGCATTTTTCCACCATGTCCATCCCAAGGGTCGGGCTGATTAGCCTTCCCCCCAATTACCCCAGGGCATTTCACCATCTCACTTTTTTTCACCCTACAGCATTGTCGCTTCCTTAATGACAAATTCATTGGCAAATACAGTAAGTTTCTTATTGAATACGTCTAGATAGAACATAAAATGGGACGCTAGAGCTGTAGAATGACCTATTTTTGCACTAACTACGGGAAACAAGACCCAGCTGTGGCCTGAATTAGCTTAGATTTTACTGAAAGTAAGACGAGAAACGAAGAAAATAAAACATTTTTGACATGTGTGAGCTACCACCCCGGGGCATTTGAACAACTATTTTGTCCCGGCGGTGCGGCATTTGCCAGTTTATTTTAAAAAATCCTAATTCCCGGGGGTCAGCCCGGGGGGGGGGGGGGAGGGATGGGCACTGTTGGAATTGACTGATGCATAGTGAATATACTATAATGATTGACTTTCAACGATTATGATTGCGAGATTGTTTGAGGATGGTTTCTTCAGAATGTTTTTCTAGTTTTATGCGCGAATGCCCATTATTCGTTTGGTAGGATCACATTAAATTCATCTTAAACATGATTTGTTGTTTTCAGTCTTATTTTCTCTTCAAAGATAGTGGGAAATAGTATGAGAGAATCGCGAGTCTCGTTTGTCGAAGACTTTCACTGTCCCACTCTCTTTAAAGATGAAAAGTAACGACTGCTTACCGTCTGGTCTGTTAAATATTAAATTATGCGGCCAATGTGTTAGACTGCTAGTTTAACCTTTCTAAATAGTCGAGCAGCCGGGGTAATGAACCAAATTAATTTAAACTTTTCTTGCTCCACCAATCGACTATCAGAAGCGACTGCTATCAGTCTAGCATGTGTCTTACTCAGAAATGATGAGAACAGAAGTTCCCGTTCTTGGTTTAATGCGATCACTTGGAGTAACCTATCAGAACTCCAACCACACACTTCTGTATTGCGAATGTTCATTAAATAAACCAATACGACTCCCGGGGAACCTAGTATGGCCTCGTCCTAGGCGGCCTTTTAACCATGAATTATTTGAGTAGTTTAGAAAATGCCATTTGAGCAATAAGTAACGAGATACTGAGCTTGTTCTTCTAGGTTTCCGGTCTACAATTTTACTCGTAGATAAATCACAATCCTAAGGTAGAAATCAACTCATATTATGTTGGATGATTTTCTTCGTGCTAATTGTAGACAGGCAATTTAGTTTTTCTGTAACCTGTAACGCTGTTTCCCGCACAGTATCAGCACTTTTCCTGGGCTGAACAGCTGCAGAATCGTCCCTATACGCAGTCTCGATTTAAACTTGTAATAATCTGCGATGGTTTGGCCACGGCTTGCTTGTGTTTGTGATGATTGACCCAAAGGTTTACTTACAATTCGAATAAGCGCAAATTCGCACGCAATTAGCTGCAATTTCTTCACTGTTGGGCCATCGGACGTGCACAAGCTGTGCTTTAGAGATCCTTTTCGCAACTTGCCTTCTAATTGAGAAACCGTTCGGCCTCCCGACGAAAGTTGGCATGTGCCAGCTTCCGCCCGGGCTTTATTTCTGCGGATGAATGTTTCCCTGCAAAGTGGTCGCTCGCATTGCACGCGGCTGCCTTGTGGTAGGGAAGAGGGGCGAAAACGGGCCGCTTTTTTCTCTTAGTTTCGAACTTTGGTTCTTTTGGATACCGGAAGACCGCGAGCAGTCCAACAAATGAATGGAAATGTCAAAAGTATGCAGCAAAACGGCACTCGCTCTTCCTCCCTCGCGAAGGAGGAAGAGAGAGGAGCCTGGTAACGAGGTTGCCGCGCACCACACGTAAGTTAAGGGGAGAAAGAGCCTGTTAACAGTTACACAAGGTTTTCGTTCCGTTCTAGCGTACGCAAAGGACAGCTTAAGAAGTAGCCTGTGTAGCAGTCGTTTCTGTTTTCTTTTAGCCAAGCGGGGCAAGCGCGCGAGGTCATTGGGCAAAAGGAGAAAAAAAAGTAGGAGCGGGGAGGAGGGGCGGGGAAGGAAAGAAAACGCCTGCCGCTGAGCCCAGACATTTTACCGAACGCCCCTCTCCCCCGCTCCTACCTTTTTCGCTCCTTTTTGCCCAATGCACTCGCACACTTGCCCCGCTTGGCTGAAAGGAAACGGAAACGACTGCTACGCAGGCTACTTAAGAAGGAAGACGGCATACATATCTTACATATTACATGTCCCAGAAGGTAATAAACTTGCCTAGGCGACGTTAGTTCAAGTCGAAACCAGCGTCAAGATATTTAGTAAATAAACCCCTTCAGGCGGCTGGTATGTCGGCTGATAATGTCCGCGGCTGAGAGATTGTCCGAAAAATGAATATCTGGCCGAGAAGCGAAGCTTCGAGGGCAAATATGAAATTTTGAGGACAATCTCTCAGCCAAGGACATTATCAGCCGACATACCAGCAAGCCAGAAAGGGGTTTATTTATTTTATAACCCTCCTATTAATTTTTATATCGCGCGAAAACCGCTCGTAAAAAAGCCATTGCCGATCTGATGGCGGATGCACACGATTGACGTAAACAAGTACATTTGATTGGTTTACAGGAACTTTATTTTCACTGTGATTGGACCAAAATTTGACAAACTAACTCAGTCTGCGTAGGACTAAATCTGAAAGTCTACTCGTAACTTTCTTCACCTTCAAAGACGTCGACAGCATGTTTCGTTGACATTTTTGTACTTTCTGGAACAGCATTTGTGACCAGCCTTTTGCTGTAAACATGACTGGAAATCTAAAAAACGAGTTTGTTTTTCTTCCGTGTAAAATAATAAAGATGAAAAGGAGAAACTTTTGGGCTGGCTTTTTTCCGCTGGCTTTGTTTCTTTTCAATGGAAATAATAGGAGGGCAAATATCGACGCAGGCGGGGGTTATTGCGTGATAACCGTCCTGTGAATTTGCACGTGATGTAAAGTAGCCAATAAAATCGCGCAAAAATTAATGGGTGGGTTATAAGTAGACATAGCAAGCTGTTTATTGTATGGGTTATTTCCAAAAGGAGTTAAAACTGATTATTTTTTCTCTGTGCTCAGGATAACTCGAAACAGCTGAGAGACACGGGTCGCCCCGCACGCGGGGCTTGCGTTTCCACGGGGTTGTCTTGTTTTATGCAAGAGAATAGCGAAGATCAAGCAGTCGAGCATAAACGAAGCCAAACGAATCGAAAGCACACGGAAACAACCACAGAAATATGCTCACGGTTCGCAAAATCTCTTTGTTGCTACGACAACCAAGGGATAAAATGTTTTTATTTCGTGAATGTTTTACAGCGCTTCTACGTGCCAATTTTAATTTCCAAAATAATGATGCCATTTACAAATTTGAAATAAGCTATTTCTAATAAAATACATATTATTATCAATGTAATATATTGCTGTTATTTTAAAAATTTCTTGAGAGCTGTCTCACATATACAAAAAAAAAACAATTTAAAATTAGTGAATTGTAGAAAGGATTGAAAAAGGTAAAAAATTTCATGAGGAAGTTAGAACAGTTGTCACGAAAATTGACGTACCAATCAAAATACCTTTTTTTGATGAATGGAAAGTTTGGAAACCCAATGCAAAGTTGCCAAACCCCAATCAAAAATTCAAAGACTGTAACTAAGGTGCCAAACTTGTTCCCAGAGTCCTCTCTCTTGCTCCCTCGAGAATGGAGGGGGGAACGGGGAGGACTACGGGAATGAGGTTGTGGGTGCCCTGTGTAACGTTATTTTACTATTAACGATTTAATTGGAAAAAAAATGTATAAAAACACAATTCCAGTTCAAAATATTTCAAATCCGAATTGCGAGCTGATTCAGTTTGAGTGATCTCTCTCAAAGTTTCGGCTTCATGGTCACAAAATCAAAGTTGTAGCAGTCAGGCTGAAAAAAAAAAGAGCAATTATTGTTAAATTCTTTCCCTACAGTGCTAATATCTGTCATATCCTGTCGCATGTATTGCACAAACAACGCTAACGGCAGTAATGACCACAATTTTTCATTTTTTTTTTGTCTCAGTTTTAAGGTGGAGAGAATTGTTTTACCGTATTTGTTTTAGAATGATTTCGCTGCTTTTGAGCCTCTGTTTTATTTCACTCTCTGAACATAACACCTGCCATATACGGTATATTACTGTGCAACGAACTCAACCGGGGCCACCGAACAGAACGACACTTTGAAATTTAAAGAAATGTTCTCAAACTACTAAAGCCAGACTCCGTTGTTGTAAACGTGACCTGTGATTGGCTGATCAATGTTAGGTGGACCCAGTTGGGTTCGTTGCACTGTAATAGAAGGAAAACCCATGATAAAATGCCCACATCGAACATTGGTTGTATACACAACAACAAACCTCTTACGAGAGCCACATTCAACAAAAGATCGCTGTTTTATCCGAATTTTCCTTCACGTCGTTATTAGAAAGGCTTCCCCCCTCCCATTTTGTGTTTTTGGAGGGTTTGCAGCGTGAAATTATCTTTTATCTCAACAACTGGATTTTAGTGGATGAAAAAGTAACACTCAAATGAACTGAAAGTGGTTCATTCCCTTCTAAAAAATATCAGTCATATGAAATACCTAAAAATTCAACTTACCAAACCAACGTGCTTGTTTGGGAACGTGAAATTACTCCAACAAAATACAGGCAAACCCTACAACGACAGGGACAGAATATAAAAGCTTAAACATCACATAGGTGGGTGATGCTTTAATATCTTATTTTTTCATCTCATATTTTCAGGACCAAACAAAATGTTCGCCTAATTGTTTTAATATTATAGATCATGTTTCCACCAATTTTCAGCTCAAGATTAAAGAAGGGTACCAACCTACTTTAAACCAACAATTGTACCATGTAAATTAAAAACTCTCTTCACAGTCACACATGGCCACGTATTCTTAAATTATTCTGTTACATTTTTTTCTCATCAGTATTGCTATGTAATTTTTATAAATTCAATTTTGTACTTTACGATTCAAACTGAAACTGAAGATGACAAAAGAGCTGTTGAAACAACTGTTTAAACTAACAAACATCCAGACCTTTTGGCGATAACAAAAAAGTGTTTGTCATTGAAAAGGAAATAGGATGGCAGTAACACACAACCACTGCACACATTCCCATGCCATAGTATGCTTTTTATCCACAACATACTTTATTTCACGAGAAACTGCGTCAGGAAGTTTGTTCAGTCGCGGATGTTATCCGAACCGAGACAACAAGTTTTCTAAGAGCAAAGCTCACGAAAAACTTAGAGCTTTGAGAAACAGATAAAGTTCAAGGACTGACACGCGTGCATATTTTAAAGCCAAATAGAGGTTATTCGACAGGTATATTGTTTTCCAAATTTCTCACTCAAAGCGCGCGTAGGTTTTTCTATGAGAGTACAAGTAGGAGGTTGACTTTTCAGTGTTTTCTTGCACCTCTTTCGACAGGTATGTTGATATCCACGTCCGTTTCAACAGCAAAACGCTATTTATCTTGAAGTTTGAAAATAATATCTCTTATCACACTCAAGGAAATATCTGCGGATATGCCAGGTTTAGTTGAGAGATATTGCGTCACGTAACAAATTTTGACCAATCGCAAATATTCCATATAGTCATGCGCGTGGATATACCGTATTGATAGTCGATTGTAAATAAAGCAAACAAAGTGGTGGGCCTACTAAAGCGTACAGTTGGTTGCAAGAATAGGGAATTTTTCTCTAGAATGCTCTACAAGTCTTTGATTAGACCTGTCCTAGAATACGCATGCCCGGTATGGTCGCCCTATTGAGTTACAGATAAGTTGACAATCGAAAAAGTACAACGAAGAGCATCGAGAATCGCTCTCGGACAAAAACTACGCGAGATGTCATATGAAGAACGATGTATATTGCTAAATTGGAACACACTTCAGCATCGAAGAGAATACCTATCTGTAGTAGAATGTTACAACATAGTGTTTGGTCTAAATGGCCTAGACTGACGACTATTTCGAATTTTGTAGAAGTAAAAATACTAGAGCCAACCATCCATACAAAATGCAAACTAAATTAGCCAAAGTTAACTCCTTTAAGTACTCCTTCTTCGTGAGAATCGTCAAGGACTGGAACAGTTTGCCAAACCATCTTTTTGCGGACGAAATTAACGTTAACAAATTTAAAAAAGGCCTAAAAAGTGGATTTATTGACACAGAAGCCCATATTGAATTGAATATATTTTCATTTTAAATATCATTCTTACAAAACATTTTGAACTTGCACCAGTGATTTTAATCCGCGGTTTTTTTTTGTAATTTTTTTAATATTTTTAAAATGTTCAGTTAGGGGACCTTTGATAGGGATAACCTCGCGGTCCTCCTTTTCAATTTGTATCGTGTATCATGTTAATGAGCATATGTGTATTTGAATAAATTATTATTATTATTATTATTATTATTATTATTATTATTATTACTATTATTATCACGTGTTTATTTACGCTTCACGTTACCTGATATGTTGGCCCATTAATGGCGTCTGACATCATCACCTTTGCCATGGAAAAATCTGTCACCTAAAATATAAAACACAAATAATCAGGGTGGGACAATGAACCCAATCAATACAATCTTAGCTTCGACTCCTGATAGGAGCACTCGGATTTCCTTTTTCCGAATTTGCCTGTGTTATTACTGAATTATACATCATTCTCATTTATTCACCAGGCTTAAAATATTTCATCACATTATTTCCATTGCGCATATGCCACACATTGACATTCCAGTCCTGGCAGTATGCCTGATGTTTGTCCCATGAACCTAGTTTAATGGCCTTAGCACCCACGAGTCTCCTGTAGCTCAGTGGTAGAGCATCCGAACCAGTAATCGGAAGATTTTAGGTTGGACTCCTGATAGGAACACCCGGATTTCGCTTTTTCCGAATTTGCCTGTGTCTTCACTGAATAAAACATCATTCTCACAGTCAATGATGTCGAGGTTAATACTACACAGGTTTGCGCTGTACTCATGTAAGTTAAGCATTATACCTTAGTGTCGTAACATCCATTTGCGCTTCTGTCAGATGGGATGAGTAGATCACCTCGGGAGCAGATGGAGCTATATGGATTGTTATCTGAGTACTGATCATGAGGATAATCTGCAATGAAACACGAAACGAACGGAAAACATAAAAACCAAGGAAATATTTAAAACAGGTCAACATGACGGAAAAAATCAAATAAACAAACAACATACCATTGTAGCGTAGGATATATTTCATTGACTTAAGATCCACAACCTAACAAAAAGATTTTTAAAGTTATGTGTTCAAATAGCCATGAAATATTAAACAGTTTTAAAACATTTTCTTTACAGTGTTGCACACTGCTGCCACTGCACAAAGGCTTTTCTTTGTCTTTAACAACTTTCTACTGGCTTCTGTTCCACTCGACATGGAAGCCAGCTTTTAGCTGTTACTGGCCAGTGTTTTAAACTGATAAAAAGTTGTATGTATGTAGAATTAGCGTGGGAAGCAAAATCGAATGTTCACTCTAACACACAATTCTTGCAGTTTCTTGAAATTGGAAGCCATCACAACACCACGAAAATATGTCAAAACGGTTTTGAAAAAATATCCTAAAACTTTACCCAGCGGTAATGATAACAAAAGGCGGCTTGGGGCAGAGATGAAGGACCATTTACTAGTGTTTGCTCTAATTCATTCAAAGGTCTTTTCATATCTTTCTTTCATTCTTGTAAATTTAGGCGATCAGTAATAATATATATATCAAGAAAAAAAGCTGACGGACCCATCATCACTAAAGTAATCTCCATGTCAGTCTGAATCAGTATTTTACTCAGTCCAACATTCATTAATCAGCATCTCGATCTTTACTACTGCAGCATAGAATTAAGGTGATCGGATATAAAGGAAACTATCAACTAAAAATATTAGGAACCTTAAGATATGGGTACTTCAAATTCAAATTCAAATCCAAATTGCTCCACTCCAGATAAGCTCTAGTATGGCACATAGTTTGACCAAAACCCCAAGGAAACAAGGAATAAGTTTCTAATTTTTCATTAAAATGCATTGTGACCTAGACAAAAGAGGAATTGATGGCTGACTGAATTCTTTTGTTTACTGACGGTAATGCTAAATTTGAGTTGGTTCAGTTTTAGCTTGTGTTCGATTGACCGTATTCCGGAATAAGAATAATCGGACTAGCTGGTAGATTTCTCTTTTTAAATAACTTTAGGAAGACATTTCTGCAGGCTTTCGCTGATTCACGATAATTTAAGAGCCATTTTGTACTCCGGTAACTCCTAAAACCGCTTTTGAGGGATTTCATGTCATCATGGTATGTTTTCCTATTCCGGAATAGGGTCAATCGAACGCACCCTCAATAAAAAGGGGTAGGTTAATTCTTTCCATTAAAGCGTTCGTCTTAGAAACTAAACAAGGAAGTTTCATACATGAAACAAGTCTCTGTACCAAAATATTATATTTTGGATTCCAACCGTAACTCTAGATTCTGAATTCTAGAAAACAGAGTAAGTGTGCACCTTACTTGTAAGGTGATTATCTAACACACACAGGCAGGATTTGAAAAGTCCTAATCAGATCTCAATCTCATTATTGTCCTCAGATCTAAGTTGTCGGATGTCCCAATGTGCACTTCCACCAATTGCAACAAATAAGCTTGCGTTTGATTGACCTAATTCCGGAAAAATAATGGACGGAAAATCTGTTAGATTTTTCTTTTCAAGTACATTTGGGAAGACTTTTCCGCAACGTTCGCTGACACATGATAATTTACGAGCGATTTTGTATTCCAGTTACTCCTAAAACCTCTTTTGAGGAATTTCTAGTAATCATTGTAGGCATTCCTAATCCGGAATAGGGTCAATTGAACGCACCCCGGCTAAGAGTGCTCAGTAGTCATGGATAAATCAAGGATTCAGTTATAACTAATTTAATATTAACAGTGTTGAGCTGCTTGAGTACCTTTCCTTGATCCCGCCGGAATATCTCTGCTCTAGGAGACAGCTCGTACGAATATAATAATCCATGTTTTTTCACAAACTCGGGATAGCCACTAAGATTGTAAATCTAATAAAAATAAAGAATGATAGTCAAGCAGGAAAGTAACTAAACTATGTTAAGTTTGTTACACAAATGGGAATAAAAGTAGCTATATGACGCTGTGTTCTTGAGTTGGAAGAGATCTGATTTGCAGTTTTAAATCATTATTTATCAGCAAACTTGAAAGCTTCCGTCTCTTGGTCTAATTAGGTTTTTGTAGTATGTGTACACATATCTCTAATATCTTTAAAACAACCAGTCTGTGTACCTTAATTTTCAGTAGCAAATTTTTCGTTATGAATTTATGCATTCACCACTTCTGCGGTATAGACTCAATAAACGGAATAACAACAAACTTGACTGCCTTTACCGGAGGAAACAAGTTTGTTACACAACTAAATATTTTGCCTTTGTAATAACCAGGGATGCTTTCCATTCAGCCAAAATTCCACTATTTCCGTTTCAACTGGCTGCAGTGGAAATTACTGTCCAATCTGCACAAAATTTCCAATTCCATTTTGCAGGCTTTGTATGCCACTACGTAAGTTTTTTGAGCTACCAATGAGAAAGCATATTTGCACCTGATTCCATCAATTTTGATAAGGGCAATTTCTGGAATAACAAACCTAAAATTTTGGCTGAATGGAAAGTGTCCCCTTCCCCTCCCCCCGGATAACCTTTAACCACAACGGTCTGACACAAAGGATAATTAATATTTTGAAAACTGACCAAATATCGAAAAAAAAGAAAAAAGAAAACCATCAAATATTACAAGTAATTGAAGGGTTTTTCATTTGTGTCTAATGCCTTCCAGGTGGTCCTCAATCTAGTCAGAACATCAACTTTTTGTTTTTTGTTTTTTTGTTGCTTGTTTACGCTAATTGGGTTTTATAGAAAAACGAGGCCAAAATATCGAATCAGCGAAAGAAAAGCAGAAACACACACGCTTTGGAGCGAAGCAAACTCAGAGCGATGTTGTTTGATTAAATTGAAGGCCAATCACACGTAAAAATTCAGGCTTTTTCGAGCGAAACAAAAACTTGACCTAAAATTCAACATTAGACGGCAATACTCTCTGCCCTTCAATTGTAAACACGTAACTTTTATTGTCCGCACTGTTGAAATAAACCTGAGGTTTTGACCTACCTCCTCAAAGAAAGGAACATTGTAAGACGGCCAATATCCTTCTCTAAGGATCTCAGTTTGATCTCCACTGACCACATGCCTGAAAGGTCACATTAGTATTATCAATCATTATGTCAGTTGTGTATCATTCATGTTGCTTGTCAATCATAACGTCACCAACATGTCAATCATGATCTGTCAGTTACATCATCTTTTATTTGTTGTGTCAATCATAATCTGTCACTAGCATGTGAATTATGTTTCCTGTCAATAATCACTTGTCACATATTGATCAAGTTACTTGACAGTCAGTCATCTGTCAGCGACATGTCAATCATGCACCTCAACAGTCACCTTCAGCCCTTACATGGCAATCCCTTTTGGTTACTTATCAATCATCGCCTGTTTCTCATTTGTCAGTTACGTTACTTGCAGGCCAATAATGAAATTCTCTAACGGTTTCATTTGCGATGGATAGTAGCTTCATCGACTGGCCAGTCATAATACAACAACTCTGAAAAGCCTTCTTCTCTTCATTATTTTATTGATTAACTAACGACGGTGCCTACTAATGCCGAAGTATTTTTATGTGGTTTATGATTATGCGGGAAAAGCAGATCTTACCAAGGGCTATGGAAATGCAAAAAGAAAATTGGGGGGAACCACCCTTTTTTTTTAGAGATAATTAAGCAACAATTACTCTAAAAAGCAGTAAAATACAAAGCAATGTATGGCCTGTTTTTTTCCAAATTGAAGCTTTATTATCTCTGAACAATGCATGGTTACCCCCAATTTTCTTTTTGGATACCAGAAGCACTTGCTAAGTTCTGCTTTCTCCGCATAGTTTCAAACTGCGCAAAAATATCCCTGTATTAGTAGGCACCACCCTTGGAAACCTGAGTATCTCGAGATGCGCAGAACGTACGTGCAGTAACAATCCTTAATTTATTTATTTACTTGTGTTACGACTGACTTGCCTATAGACTTGCAATTAATATTTGAAGGCCAGCTTCGCTTTCACTCAAAGGCCAGTTCACTTTAGCACACACCTGTAAAATGGCCTATTGTAAAGTTCCACAATTGCCTTTAATTCTGGACAGTTCATTACCCTGCCTACAACAGTTCAAGATTTCATTTTGTTTGGCGGTTGTTTAAGCCACCAGAGTGTCAAAATATATAAAACGTCTAAATGTGCAGAGACTTGCCACCTTTTTTTAAAAGCATGCCACAAAGTCTCTCGGTACAAACCCTGGTATCTGTTCCACTATCCACAGGGCTCCTTTGAGTAAGGTTTTCTTCAATTCCACCTTCTTCAGATCCAGGAGCATGTATTGATTGTTATAAGTACCTGAAAAAAAAAAAGAAAAAGAAAACAAGTCAAACTAGTAATGATCAAAGATTAGGGAGTGTGTTTGATGATCTTGATTCCACACTCTTTCTCCTTTACCAAGTTGGTGATGATGTCATCTGCCCCTGCTAAATCCGCGGGGGTGCCAGATACGCGTCCCCAGATTCATTCATTCACGGCAATCAATGTTGGTTGTCCCATACAATCTCGACTCCAGTCAAAGAATAAAAATTGATTGGTCGACTTGGGACATAAAACCCAAAGCCAACTCTCTCATTTCTTATGTACAGTTAAGGCACCATCATTAGCATAAGATACATTTGATGTTAAATGAAGTAACATGGCAAGTCTTTTCTGGGGGCCAGACTTGATCATCCTAGATGATCCAGCGAGAAGGGCTCCAGCCAAAACCTTCACTGGTTACTTAAAGGGGAGGTGTTAACAGGATTTGCTGTTATTTCAAAAACCCCAAAACGTTTTTTCTTTTCTCTTCTTGAAGAATAAAAAAATGGTCCAGCTTTGCTACAAATTACCACCCTAATGTACTTGAACTGTCTGAGTGAACAATAGGTTAGAATGGATTCCAGCCTAAAAAAAGTTTGGCTAACATTTTCCAAGTTCTCACATTTTTCTTTCCAAAATGCGCTAGACCTGAGTTCACGAATTCTTCCTATTCAAAAATTCAAATGATTCCTTCTCTTGGTGTTCTAGAATAATTGTATTGTATCATATCGTATCACATCAGATTGTAACGTATGGCGTGGCATGGCATGGCACGGCATGGCATGGCATGGCATGGCATGGCATGGCACGGCATGGCATGGCATGGTATGGTATGGTATGGTAGCAGGTGTCCATAGAGAGGGTGGATTTAATTCAACTGTCCATCGGGGATTTGATCAGTCCTTGTGCATGGGCAACCTTAAAAGCAAGCAGGATTTCAATACCTGAGTTGTACTGTTTATAAACGTCTGCCCATTCACTGCCACTGTGAGCCATCAAGTTAGCAAGGCGCACTCTGTGCCAGGTCAGTAGGGATTCAGGTGAGACATACTCCAACAGAGAAGTGTTAAACACGTCGTTTGTCGTCTGAAGCATGACCAGGCCACTAAACAGGTACAAGACATTGGTTTAGATACAAGTTAATTCAGGCAACAATATCTATTTCATAAATTGGTCATGCTCAGTTAATTTTATACTCATGTTCAGCACTGTCATATAAAAATGCCAGCCCAGCTAACAATTCAACACGATTTACATCACAAGCTGTTGCCCAATACACTAGCTGCCTGTTTGTTGATAAATTCCTGTACAAATCTTTGTATTTATTTCTACCCTCAGGGCCAGGTCTTACCTGTCCATGATATAAAAGTCATCCAATGATACCAAGAAGCCAGGGTAACTTGAAAAAGACATTCTCTTAGCAGCTGTTAAATATTTATAAAAGGTAGGATGTTAAGTACGACTTCAAGCCTTAAATAACCCCTTCATTCCCAAGACCAACTGCATGTTTAAAACTGGGGAAAAATTCTTACAACACATTTTGTGAATTACACTTCCTTTTTTCATTTTCCTATCCACAGGTCAGTATTAATATCACTCGTCATTACAAGTAAAATAAATCACTGGTAAGCCACATATGCGTCAAATCGAGTTTGTTTTTTGTTTGCATTGCATGTGTTTGACTCATATTTTTGTTTCTTAAATTCACTTATTCAATACTCAGCAAAAGCAGGAGAGAAAATGTAGCCATGATGCATTACGAATTCACAGTAATTAAGATGCAATATTGTGTACGCAAGGTAACGTAATGCAGGGGGTAGGGTAAAAAAAGTTCTTGTCATTCTGTGATTGAACATTTTCACTAAGGACAAATTTAACTGAATAAACTAGCTGATAAAGACAGTGTCAGTAGCAATCAATCACTCATTGCAGCTTTGAAAAAAAAAACTCCATGACTTTTCCTATTTTTTCCAGACTTGATCTTTATTTTCAATACCCTGAATTCCAGGTCTGGAAAACTAGTTTGCAGATTTTCATACTTTTTGAAGAACCATGTAATTAACAGTCATATAGCTAGAGCAGTTTTCAATTAAGAGTCAAAAGTAATTTCGCGTTTGCTTTGGTTTTGCATTACTACGCTCTGTGATTGGTTAACAAAACTTGCGCCACTTTATTAACCAATGGGAATCCAAACCAAAACCAATTGTGTTTTGGACGCACACGTTTTCACGCGTTTGGTGCCAGTTAATGTATTTGCTTTGAATTCTGATTGGCTCGTTGTGTTGTTTACATCTGTTGCGATTGGCCAGAGTAATTACTTTGGTTTGGTTTTACAACACTCAATAATTGGAAACTGCTCTACATGTATATATGCTTTAAACATTCCAGAAGTGTAAGCATCATATATACAGACCTTGGCTAGGGTTTCCCAAGTTGAAAAAGTAATGTTTATAAATCCTCATTGTTGAACTGTAAGCAAACCAGCTAAAAAACAAGTCAAACGTCATGATCAGACATATAAAAAGTTGAAGAGTGTGGTGGAAAGGGAATCAGCTGTATGGCACTGCATTCTGATTTAGAAACGGTCAGTTTCATTTACACTTTGGTGGACTTTGATTGTTCATTAAGGGACGTATACAAAACATGGACCCACGGTCCATGGACCACCTCATGGACCCAGTCCACAGGGGTGGTCCATGGACCGGGTCCACATTGGTGGTCCATGGACCTGGGTCCGTGTTTTGTATACGTCCGTTCATTAAGATGTTCTTTGATACAGATAAAAGATCTTAATTAGAATCCTGAAGACATTGGAGCAAATTATCGTACATTATCATCATCAAACTAAAGCAATGATAATGTTGTAGTTCAGTTTCCTCCTGGGTTGAAATTTTATTTTCCACAGTGTTTCAAATGTGATATTTCAAGATCACAACAACCACAAGACAAACCAAGTGCTCACCATTATTTTAGTGGCATCGCATGTACGTACATTACAGCCCCTAAATTCACGAGGGTCTGCACCGTAATGTATATTACATCAAACTCATTATCATACATTACCCTACCTAAGAACAATTTACAAAGATATAATTATTTCAACAATGGATAAATTTGAACCACAACACATACACATACAGCTATAATATAGTATTTCTAAATAAAAGCTATTAATTAATTCATATTTAATGGTACCTCAGAAGCCTCAGAACGTTAAGCACATATTTATGTAGTGTACACATAGTACCTTGAATGTCCTGCAAAAATATTTTCATATCCTGGAAGAACTTTTATTAGAGCAGAACAGTGTCCCATTCGTCCCACCTTGGGTGTAAAAAAAAAGATTCAACATCAGTTGCAGCAGATCTATACTCATATATTAAGCAATAATATTATTATGTGAATTTCTCCTCTATGCAGATAACTAACTATCAGAATTGAAACTGAGTTTGATGATCTGCCAAAACAAAGCTTAGAGATGCTGATATTTCCTTAAGATAAGATTTAAAGGGGAAGTGTCATGGGGTTTTTGACCTCTGTTGTTAAAAATGATGGAATAAGACCTTTACCTTGCTACAAAATAATTCTAGAACAATGAGAGGCGAGAAATCAACTCAATTCTTGACAGGAACAACCTCGTACGCTGTTCTGGCGCATTTTGGAAACAAAAAATAAGAAAACTTGAAAATCAGCGTAACATTTTTCAAGTTTCAATCCATTCTTACCTACTCTGTCTCTAGCCAGAGGCACTAATCAACAGTTTTATTGCACTGGGGTGATAATTTATAACAAAACTAGACTATTATTCTTTTGTTTCTGTTGCCAGACAAACATTTTTGGGTTTTGAAATGACATCAAATTTTCCTAATACTTCGCCTTTAATATTAACATCACAAATTTAAATTACATTTGCCCTGACTTCAAAAATGCCAATCTTTTTAAAATAGGGTAAAACATTGATTCCTTCCTCTTCCTCTACTAACTTTAAAACAAACCTTAAATGATGTAACTCCAACTTACTATTAATACTATAAAACCTAGCTTATTGACAATGACCTTATAAATTAATCACTGATCAAGAAAAATGGTAACACCTACCCTGGCTAAAATCTCATTTTTGGTCATTTTGCTCCAGTCAGGGCGTCCTTGTGGGTTAAGTACATCACTCAGTGTAAGGTAATCACCAACACCATTTAAGAGTTGGAAAGCAAACTTGTCTAAAGGCACCTTAAAAACAATAATCACTGATAAATTTGAAATTTAAAACTGATCAAGTTTTGGTTCAATACCCAAAAATATGACAAGAATGGTTGGTTGCCTACTGGTAATCATTGGTAAACAAGTTTTATGGTCATTTTTTTCAACGTAGGTTACCATAGCAATGGCCCTAATTAGAGCCTTAAGGGATTACAACACAAAAACGAGCTCAGTTACCCCCAATTTTTTACTTTCAAATTGTGATCAGCATGATAAGATGTAACTTTGTACAAAGTTTTAAAAAATGTAGGGAGGGGTACAGAGCCACCTTAAATTTTCAATGCATTAATTAAGTGGCTGTCACTTGCATGATGCGCCACTTCTAGAGATACCCTTTCTTCACCTTTTTTTTTATTGTTATTCTTATTATTTTCTGTAGTTTTTCTGTCAGTCACCCACCCCATACCTCCAGGTGTTGCTCAGTCAAAAAGTGGCAATCTGGTGGTCGCAAGTTCGAGTCCCGGTTAAGGCAGAGAAAACTTTTTGCACAATTTGTTTTTGTTTCTTCCTTTTCAAAAGCTAAGTGCTCTAAAGACTCCAGGCAATGTAAATAAAAAAAATTTAAAAAATAAGGAAATTATGGTAAATTCTGCAGCCATGTTAAGAAAGCTAGGCAAGTGGGTTTTCACACAGCAAATATCTGGTAAATGTTAAAAAACTTGTAACTCTTTGACTGTTGGAGATACTGGTGAGATTTATTTCAGAAAGGCTCAAAGAAATGCATCAAAACCTACAGCAGGTACTTGCCCACTTCAGCCAAAAAAGCCAAATGCATGGGAAGACTGACAACAGTGCGAAGTTTATTCCTACACTTATGGTTGAACTTTTGATTGAAGTGAATATTAATTTCCCATACAAAATTTACAAATCAACACCAGGTCCCTGTCATTTGATATTGAGCTTGGGCTACCTCTGATGAGACACTGGCATTTCTGAACAGAGAGAATGCTGGGATTGAGGAGGGGGGCAGGAACCTTATTAAGGGACTAAAACTACTTAGACAATTAGCTCAATTACAGCAAGGGAAAGTTAAAAAAGGTCTGGGAGGCGTACAATGGGGCCTTTATGGCTGTCTCGTTCAAGCTATTCGCTGATGGACTGAAATTAATGGGGTTTGGCCACAAAGTTTGTTTTTGTTTCGGCGGGAGGGGGCGGACCTACAATAGCCCATGAGAACCCACAAGCAGTGTTTACTGATTTTATCAATAAAAACAAAGCAATAATTTAAAAAATTAAGTCAGTCCAACTTTTTCAAGATGAAATTTGTTTCCACCCTTAATCTTGTCAACCTTAAGTAGCCTGATGCACTTGACAATTCATTCAGTCTACTTTCTGTACTAACACTAGTTAGAATAGCCATTTTTAGCACAAGCCAGCATACACAGGGTCTTATTGAAAACATTGCAACTCCGTCAAATTCTTTTAGGTTTCACTGGGCCGGAAAGAATTAAAAATTAAAAAAAACACAATGTGGCAGTTATTATTAGTACCTTCTTAGTGGCTGGGTAGTCTGAATAACCACTTATTAGACCTGAAACATAAAAATAATTAGGAAGAATTCAAAGAAAAAGAACAGCAAAAACAGTTTTATAAATATTTTTTGCCTTTCATAACACTATAATACTGAAATATTATTTGCTTAGTAATATTTTTCATTTCAAGAGAAATTGTTCATTGTTACCATTTTTAGTGTAACTTGAATATAG